>NC_088244.1:29018238-29213238 GCF_036934945.1 Oncorhynchus masou masou
TATGCATTGTGTCATATTTTGTTGTTGTTGCAAATGCCAGAAAATGAAGACCAAGACCTCAATATACAAGCAAGCTAGGACAGGTTACATTAAAGACATTATGTTAATACATTTTAGACAGCTTCTCCACAAATGGTATATGTCATATTCTGTTAATAGACTCCTTGAAATGGGTCACTGAACTTATATTGTAGATGTAAAGGTTACATATTACAGAGGCACTGTGTCAGAAATCACATGCTTAAAGCTAGCAAGAACCTCCCTCTTTTTACGCTGCCGGTACTCTCTGTTTATCATATATGCATTGTCACTAACTATACATTCATGTACATACTACCTCAATTGGGCCAACCAACCAGTGCTCCCGCACATTGACTAACCGGGCTATCTGCATTGTGTCCCACCACCCGCCAACCCCTCTTTTACGCTACTGCTACTCTCTGTTCATCATATATGCATAGTCACTTTAACCATATCTACATGTACATACTACCTCAATCAGCCCGACTCACCGGTGTCTGTAAGTAGCCTCGCCACTTTTATAGCCTCAATACTCTATATAGCCTGTCTTTATACTGTTGTTTTACCTACCTGTTCACCTAATACCTTTTATAGCACTATTGGTTAGAGCCTGTAAGTAAGCATTTCACTGTAAGGTCTACACCTGTTCTATTCAGTGCACGTGACAAATAAACTCTGATTTGATTTGATTTACATAAGTAGTGAGTGGCAAGAGAGAGAGAAGGAGAGCAGAGAGATACACTTCTGCTCCTGACACAATGATGCATTTCCTTCACCTCTGAGTTACAATGTGAAAGACTGAGTGATGTGCCGCAGTTTGAATGTGGGGGCCGTGTTTTTATCAGTCCTCCTGCTGAGCCTCATCCACTTCATGAGAGTCATGTCTTCACTTAGATAATGAATTATGGATCCCAGCCTGCCTAGTGATATTCAATATTAGATGAACTGCACATTCCCATTTGGTGACAGCACTTCTGCTGCCATGAGGGACAATCCTCTTCCTCTTCTCAACAGTAGCCCATGTACGCAGTGATACAGAGGAAAAGCTCATTACCTTCTATATTCATGATGGGGACGTGTGTAGCGCATGTGTGTGTGTGTGTGTGTGTGTGTGTGTGTGTGTGTGTGTGTGTGTGTGTGTGTGTGTGTGTGTGTGTGTGTGTGTGTGTGTGTGTGAGAGAGTACTTAATGTGCTGCTTAGTGTGCATTAATAAGTCAGCCACTCTGCAGTGCGCATGTCTGCCATTAGATTTATTGATGTGTGTATGAATATGTGTATTTTCTTAAGCGTGCGTGTGTGTATGAGCTGTATGTGTGTGACATGAATGCATGTGTATGTGTCTGCATGCTTACTTGCATATGAATATGATGAATTGTTGATTTGGCTCCTCTGTGGACAGGCCGGTTAATACTGCATAGTATTTCTAAATGGAGAGAGAAGGATTAAAGTCACTACAGTACATAACGCACTAGGCTGGCGTTCCTTCTGCCTGAATACACTTGAGTGGCGAGACTGATCTTTCCCCTGGTCTCCCTGCGGTGTAAGAAAAGACCGACAGTACACACACGCTACACACAAACAAGAGTAAAGTAGTCCACTTAAAACAGCATGGCCCGACAGACCATCTTAAAGTTCAGTGGTGCGTTACATCAGACAAGTACAGACAAATGCATAGTGATGGTCCAATCTCTTTAAACCAATGACAGTCTGGGAAACAGCTCATCCTGTCTGTAGAGGCTGGTTGCTCTTTAAAAGTGCTTTCCTCGCCGTCTTAAATAAGCACGTCCCATTCAAAAAATGTCGAACTAAGAACAGATTGGTTCACTCCAGGCTTGACTCCCGTATGGACTCGAGAGAGGCGAAGCTCGAGAGCTATGCGTACTCCGAAACACAACCCAACCAAGTCGCACTGCTTCTTGACACAACTCACATCCAACCCGGAATCCAGCGGCACCAATGTGTCGGAGGAAACACCATACACTTAGCGACCTGGTCAGCGTGCACTGCGCCCGGCCCGCCACAGGAGTCGCTAGTTCGTGATGAGACATGGCCCGGCCAAACCCAAACAACACTGGGCCAATTGTGCGCCACCCCATGGGCCTCCCGGGTCACGGCTTAGACCACTGCGTCACCCGGGAGGCCACAAGGCTAGCTTTTTCAAACAGAAATTTGCATTCTGTAGCACTAATTCCAAAAAGTTTTGGGACACTGTGAAGTCCATGAAGAATAAGAACACCTCCTCCCAGCTGCCCACTGCACCGAGGATAGGAAACATTGCCACCACCGTTAAATCTACAATGAACGATCATTTCAAAAAGCATTTTTCTACGGCTAGCCATGCTTTCCACCTGGCTACCCCTACCCCGGCCAACATCTCAGCACCCACTGCAGTCTCTACGGGGGTGCTACAGGGTTCAATTCTCGGGCCGACTCTGTTCTCTTTATATATCAATGATGTTGCTCCTGCTGCTGGTGATTCTCTGATTCAACTCTACGCAAACGACACCATTCTGTATACATCTGGCCATTCTTTGGAACCTGTGCTAACAAACCTCCAAGCGAGCTTCAATGTCATACAACACTCCTTCTGAGGCCTCCAACTGCTCCTAAATGCTAGTAAAACTAAGTGCATGCTCTTCAACTGATTGCTGCCCGCACCCTCCCGCCCGACTAGCATCACTACTCTGGACGGTTCTGGCTTAGAATATGTGGACAACTACAAATACCTAGGTTACTGGTCAAACTGTAAACTCTCCTTCCAGACTCAGAGCCAAACATACCTTCGTAAAACTGACTATCCTACTGAACCTTGACTTTGGCGATGTCTTTTACAAAATAGCCTCCAACACTCTACTCAGCAAACTGGATGTAGTCTATCACAGTGCCATCCGTTTTGTCACCAAAGCCCCATATATTACCCGCCACTGCAACCTGCATGCTCTCGTTGGCTGGCCCTCACTACATATTCGTCGCCAAACCCACTGGCTCCAGGTCGTCTATAAATCTATGCTAGGTAAAGCCCCGCCTTACCTCAGCTCACTGGTCACCATAGCAACATCCACACATAGCACGCACTCCAGCAGGTATATTTCACTGGTCATCCCCAAAGCCAACACTTCCTTTGGCAGCCTTTCCTTCCAGTTGTTTGCTGCCGATGACTGGAACAAATTGCAAAAATTGCTGAAGCTGGAGTCTTATATCTACCTCTCTAAATGTAAGCACCAGCTGTCAAAGCAGTTTGTACACAGACAATCTGTAAATAGCACACCCAACTACCTCATCCCCATATTGTTACTTATCCTCTTGCTCTTTTGTACCCCAGTATATCTACTTACACATCATCATCTGCACATCTATCACTCCAGTGTTAATGCTAAATTGTAATTATTTCATACCTGGTTGGTGAAAAAAATAAAATAATTCTCAACTCAGGCAAATTGTAATTTTATAGTTAGCTAATAATGGTATTTTTCATTTTGTAGTTGAAAATACCAATGGTACCTTCCATAAGCAGCATCATTTGCTTGCTGAACTGTAAAATGTTGCTCTGAAAATAAAATTGTCCAATCTTGAAGATGTGACTAAAAAATATTCATATGAGGTGATCAAAGCTACACAAAATAAGCTGCATAATTCGCTTGGTAAGACGGGAACTTTGAAAACTCCAGTTGTACAAATCTGAGAAACTAGGGAGAAACTAACCAAACGTAACAGGCGTAAAAGAAACGCCTGAAACTAGGTCTCCTACATACTAGTCTTGCCGAGAAGAAAATAAAATGTTGGGTGAGGTTCTCTTCTGCACTGTTCAAATAATCCAGTAAATGTTGAGCAGTTGTGGCTTTTGGTTTCTCTCCCTCTAAAAACAGAAATAAATAATTCTAAAACAACAAACGGCCTTTATTTTCAAATTTGTGAGAATGTCTCACCCCATGTTCAAGAATGTCCTTTTACTTGCTCACTCTATGTTACATGAAATCTACATATCCAAAATATTATTTTTTTAACAAAGCAATTATCATTAATATTATTAAAGAATTATATAAAAGCCCCTTAGTTATTCTCACAGATCAGATTTGCCCTAACGAAACATTTTGAATCCTCCAATCCTCTTATGCTCTTAGTACTTGTCACGCCCTGGTCTATATTTATTATGTTATCTTCATTTATTGGGTCAGGCCAGGGTGTGGCCATGGGTTTATTTGTAGTGTGTTTCGTCTTGGGGTTGTGTGGGGTGTATAGATTAGTCTATGGCTGCCTGAGGCGGTTCTCAATCAGAGTCAGGTGATTATCGTTGTCTCTGATTGGGAACCATATTTAGGTAGCCTGGGTTTCACTGTGTGTTTGTGGGTGATTGTTCCTGTCTCTGTGTTTGTTGCACCAGTCAGGGCTGTTTCAGTTTTCCACGTTTGTTGTTTTTGTATTGTACGTATTTTCATCTTTATTAAAGATGTATCTAACGAACCACGCTGCATTTTGGTCCGATCCTTATTCCACCTCTTCGTCAGAGAAGGAGGTAGAAGAAACCCGTTACAGTACTTGTCACGGTTTTCTGTAGGTGAAAGAGAGTCGGACCAAAATGCGGCGTGTCTATTGCGATCCATGTTTAATGAAACTGAATAAACACGAATCAATACGAAAAACAATAAACAATACACGAAAACCGAAACAGCCTAATACTGGTGAAAACTAACACACGACAGACCTAAGGACAAAAGGACAATCACCCACCAAAACCCAACACCAAACAGGCTACTTAAATATGGTTCCCAATCAGAGACAATGACTAACACCTGCCTCTGATTGAGAACCATATCAGGCCAAACACAGAAACAGACAAACCAGACACACAACATAGAATGCCCACTCAGATCACACCCTGACCAAGCAAAACATAATAAACATACAAAGCAAACTATGGTCAGGGTGTGACAGTACTGTAGCTTACTCCCCACTGTCACTGTGTACAGTGCCATATTTTCCGTTCCATCCTCACGGAAACCCTGAGGGTTTAGTTTTTCTTGGAATAGAAACACCATAATAATAATCAGACTAACTAAACTAAAGTTCTTTAAAGCAATCCCGTATATTATGTTCTTGCAAAAAAGGTTTTAAATTCTCTAGTAATGCCAATATTGAAGACTATCAAATGCTTCTCAAAGATGCCCTTCTGGGGGTCAAACTAGCACTAACTCGCATTAATGGTAAGAATGGCTGACAATTAAATAACGTGCCATAGAATTCTGCAGAAGCCCGCAAGGTGTGCTGCAGTATGACGCAACTTTTAAAGGAGGAACCACTAAGATGGAGTGTCGCTTTGTTAACATCCTAAAGTGGACGTCATGTCACAGGCTCTTTCCATTTCCCCAGAAAACCGTAGCATCCGGTTATTGGGGACTCGGCAGAGGCGAGGGAAAAAAACAAACCCTGGCTTTGAGAAGAATGTGCAGTCATCTAGAAGTGAATTATTGCACTGCTTTGCATTTAATAATTAAAAGTCCCAGTGCAGTCAAAGACGTGATAAAAATATATATTTCCACATTATGATGTTGGAATAATACTGTGAAATTAGGAAAATTATGACAATGCCCTTTCAGTGTTAGCGCTATTTGAAAAGTAAAAATGTCTGCCTGTTGTGGTGGGAGGGAATTAATAGACCAATAAAAAAGTGAGTTCAAAACCTCTAGTTTTCCTCTCCTGTTAAGCGTGTATATGGGAGGCGAAGTCAAGTGCAGGAGAGCGGATTATAGTAAACAGGTGCAATGTAATACCGGTCAACAACGACAGCACATAAAACATACTAGTGCCACAAACACGGTACATAACAAAAGTACAGCGCCTGACAAAAATCCACATAACAATAAACAATTACACACAAAAACATGGGGAACAGAGGACTAAATACAAGCAGGTTGATTATGGAATGAAAACCAGGTGTGTATGAAACAAAACAAAACAAATGGATATATGAGAAATGGAGCGGCGATGGCTAGAAAGCCGGGGACGTCAATTGCCGAACAAGGAGAGGAGCGGAAGTTGTGACACCTCCCCACTCAGACCACTCCCAGACAGGGCTAATAAAATTATTGCTTGAGAAAAGACTGGAGACATTTTCCTGTCATTAGTCATGCTTTTGTGTGTCCAGTTGTTCACTTTTTAAGTTAATAGCATAAAAATAACATAATAAAGACAAAACGTCCCTCTAGTTGCTTCAAGGGGTATGACATGGCAAAGCTTGTTCAGGCATGATGTCCCAGGACTGAAAGTGTGGGTTGATAGTTTTGTTATGATCTTACAGTCTCGTTGGGCCTGAAAGATTTGATCAATGTTATCAAATTCCTCTTGCGTGCTGCTTGTGCTTGAAGGACAGTAATGTGTCCTACAGTCAGAGAAAGAGAAACTGCTGAACTCCTATGTGGATTTAATAGTTAATTAAGGAATCAGGGTATGTACTGCTAAATGCCAAATGAAGATTTTGAACAACCAGCTATAACTATATGCATATTCACTTTAAACGTGATGGGAGGTCCAGATTAAGCACACTGTCTTTCCGTACACACCATCTGAAAGAAATTCCTGAGGCTGAAGAGACCATCTTTGAGACCTACTTTGACAGTATATCTAAGGACTTCATATCACTATGTAATGCTGTACAGGCTCACAGTATAGATCCAATCCAGTGACAAAGCATTGCATGGTCAGGCAAACAGTACTTTGCCGCAATGGATTTCCAAAGAACAGCCTTGCTGTCATACTGCAGCAGCAAGGACAGCTCAGCTCGTTATCTTGTGTCATGTGGCAGCAGCAGCATCTCTGAATCATTTGGCCCTAGGAGCTGAACCAAGAGGGTGGGACACATAGCCAGGCACCACTAAACGCAGACGACAGGGAGAGGGAGATGAAAATGTCCTTGTCCTTTGTGGATTGCGCAAGAAATGTCACTGGTGTCAATCATGTAATAATAGACGATGGGGTTGAAACCCTGCCAATATAATAACCTTAGAAATGTAAGTGCATTTGTTTGTTTGTACTCTTGGTGTGTGTGCGCGTGGGCGCCATTCATTAAGTCTCCATTTGAATTCAACTGTAGCACGGCAGAAGCACTGTCATGTTCTCTCTCTTTTGGCTAATAGCTCCAGTGAAATACTCTCAAAATGTAGGTTTTTTCCAAAAGTATGAATCAGACAGAGTCTTGATGCGTCAGTATAGGGAGAGAATCTCAGCAAAACTCTTGGCATGGACTACAGAAGCAACTACGCAGCTTGTGTCCATACACAAGTCTACCGCTCCTGAAGATAATGCTGGGTGATCAAACTAAGTTATACAAATCAATCCACTGCTAAAAATGTAAATTCTTGCAACAGTTCAATGACTTTTCATCTTTCTCTCTCCTTGACGTAGTAGTCAGCCTGAGGCAGGGCTGAGTCACAGATTGTGGTGTGGCATAGAGATCTGCGAGTCTCTCTGTGTCAGACAGCAGCCAGAGAAACAGGAGCACATGACAGCAGACTCCAGACAGCTTAGGAACATCAAGGCTCTTCACACATCTAATGCAGCATTCACGTCTGGACACTAATGCAAGACTTGAACTTACAGCAAACCATGTTACAGACAGACAGAATCAGGAAACACTGACTACAGCTGCTGAATGTCTGGCATGAATTCATAATCTCAAATAATATATGTACTAGCAGGCTATACAGTGAATCAGCAAATACCATTACTTCAAAGAACACAAACTTAGTTACAGTCTGGGTCATTAGAGGTCATCATGACGCATGAGGGTTTGAAATACAGGCATTAGTAAAATTGCATTTTAATTATTAATAACAACAAAAAGTTTTAAGTGAGAATAGGCATTGGTCTTAAGCCGGAAAATAAAGGAAATTCACGAACACCACAATGCAAATTACACCCATGCTTTCCCAAGGCTTTCCTTGGTTTAGTACTTCAAAGTACACAACAGTATGTGGAGACCCCTTCAAATTAGTGGATTCTGCTATTTCAGCCACACCCGTTGTTGACAGGTGTATAAAATCAAGCACACAGCCATGTAATCTCCATAAACAAACATTGTCAGTAGAATGGTCTTACTGAAGAGCTCAGTCACTTTCAACGTGGCATCGTCATAGGATGCCACCTTTCCAACAAGTCAGTTCGTTATACTTCTGCCCTGCTAGAGCTACCCCGGTCAACTGTAAGTGCCTTTATTTTGAAGTGGAAACGTCTAGGAGCAACAACTGCTCAGCCGTGAAGTGGTAGGCAACACAAGCTCACAGAACGGGAGCGCGGGGTGCTCAGAAATTGTCTGTTCTAACACTCACTACCGAGTACCAAACTGTCTCTGGAAGCAACATCAACACAATAACTGTTCGTTGGGAGCTTCATGAAATTGGTTTCCATGACCGAGCAAGCCTAAGATCACCATGCGCAATGCCAAGTGGCGGCTGGAGTGGTGTAAAACTCACCACCATTGGACTCTGGGGCAGTGGAAACACATTCTCTGGAGTGATGAATCACACTTCCCCATCTGTCAGTCCAACAGAGAAATCTGGGTTTGGTGGATGCTAGGAGAACGCTACCTGGGCCAATGCATAGTGCCAACTGTAAAGTTTGGTGGAAGAGGAATAATGGTCTCGGGCTATTTTTCATGGTTCGGGCTAGGCACCTAAGTTTCAGTGAAGGGAAATCGTAACGCTACAGCATATAATGGCATTCCAGACGATTCTGTGCTTCCAACTTTGTGGCAACAGTTTGGAGAAGGCCCCTTCCTATTTCAGCATGACAATGCCCCCGTGCACAAAGCAAAGTCCATACAGAAATGGTCTGCACAGAGCCCTGACCTCTATGAATTAACACATATGGAATCATGTATTAACCAAAAAGTGTTAAACAGAGATTCTTCAAAGTAGCCAGCCTTTGCCTTGATGACAGCTTTGCACACTTTTGGCATTCTCTCAACCAGCTTCATGAGGTATGCATTTCAATTAACAGGTGTGCCTTGTTAAAAAGGTTAAATTCTGGAATATCTATCTTCTTAATGCATTTGAGCCAATCAGTTGTAGGTATGGTATACAGAAGATAGCCCTATTTGGTAAAAGACCAAGTCCATATTATGGCAAGAACAGCTCAAATAAGCAAAGAGAAACGACAGTCCATCATTACATAAAGACATGAAGGTCAGTCAAGTCGGAAAACGTTCTATAACTTTGAACGTTTCTTCAAGTGCAATCGCAAAAACCATCAAGCGTTATGATGAAACTGGCTCTCATGAGAACCGGCACAGGAAAGGAAGACCCAGAGTTACCTCTGCTGCAGAGGATAAGTTCATTAGAGTTACCAGCCTCAGTAATTGCAGCCCAAGTAAATGCTTCACAGAGTTCAAGTAACAGACAAGTCAACATCAACTGTTCAGAGGAGACTGCGTGAATCAGGCCTTCATGGTTGAATTGCTGCAAAGAAACCACAACTAAAGGACACCAATAAGAAGAAGAGACTTGCTTGGGCCAAGAAACAAGAGCAAGACATTAGACCGGTGGAAATCTGTCCTTTGGTCTGATGAGTCCAAATTTGAGATTTGTGCTTCCAACTGCCATGTCGTTGTGAGATGCAGAGTAGGTGAACGGATTATCTCTGCATGTGTAGTTCCCACCGTGATGCTTTGCTGGTGACACTGTCAGTGATTTATTTAGAATTCAAGACACACTTAACCAGCATGGCTACCACAGCATTCTGCAGCGATACGCCATCCCATCTGGTTTGCACTTAGTGGGACTATCATTTGTTTTTCAACAAGTCAATGACCCAACACGCCTCTAGGCTGTGGAAAAGGCAATTTGACTAAGAAGGAGAGTAATGAGTGCTGTATCAGATGACCTGGCCTCCACAATCCCCTGATCTCAAACAAATGTAGATGGTTTGTGATGAGTTGGACTGCAGAGGGATGGAAAAACAGCCAACAAGTGCTCAGCATATGTGGGAACTCCTTCAAGACTGTTGGAAAAGCATTCCAGGTGAAGCTGGTTGAGAGAATGCAAAGAGTGTGCAAGGCTGTCATCAAGACAAAGGGTGGCTAATTTGAAGAACCTGAAATATATTTTGATTTGCTAAACATTTTTTTTGGTTACTACATGATTACGTAAGTCTTTCATAGGTTTGATGTCTTCACTATTATTCTATAATTTAGAAAATAGTAAAAAATAAAGAAAAACCCTTGAATGAGTAGGTGTGTCCAAAATCTTGACTGGTACTGTATGCTTTGGGTTTTAGTCTTGCTGGGATATCCAGTTGCAACCAAGTAGGGTGGCAGGTAGCCTAGTGGTTAGAGTGTTGGGCCAGTAACTGAAAGGTTGCTAGATCAAATCCCTGAGCTGACAAGGTACAAATCTGTTGTTCTGCCCCTGAACAAGGCAGTTAACCACCTGTTCCTAGGCTGTCATTGTAAATAAGAATGTGTTCTTAGCTGACTTGCCAAGTAAAAAAAATAAAAGGGTTAGCTTCCTTGCAAAGGCAACCAGGTGTTTAGCTAAAATGTCATGGTAGAGTTAATTATGCCATTGACCTTAAAAAAGGCCCCGGGACCAGTGGAAGCGAAATAGCCACATACTATAACATCAAAGATCCACAACATATTTTACAGTAGGCATGGGGTTGTTTTCTACTTATCGCATTCTTCTTTCAACGCCACACCCACCACTGGTATGTGTGGCCAAAGAGCTATAATTTCATGTCATCTGATCATAGCACCGCTTCCAAGTGCCTATGCCATTTAGCAAACTCCAGGAGTTTACATTTGTTGGATGACCTTTTAGAGCTTTTTGGTCAAGCACACCAGTGGTGAGTTTGACGTTGAAAGAAGAATGTTTGGCCAGGTCAAGTTGGTTACATTGCTGACGAGAAGGAACCATGTCAGAGGTAGGGGGGCAACTGACCCTGTTTTAGTGTTTAGAGGGATGGTCTCTGGTTTCAGGGAGGCTGTCTGTACAGCTGTGCAGGACGGGTGGAATGTACACATGTATTGTGTATTACATTGTACTGTGTTGTTGTGTACTGTGTAATGTGATTGTGTTGAGGTTGGGGTGTTTTTAGTATAGTACCGATGTCTAATTAAAGTAAGACAACAAGTCAAAGTCTCTCTCACCTCTCTGTTGTCTTGAAGATAATAATTCCACACCATACTGAGATCTTTTGGCATTAAAGTCAGAGTGGCGATGGGGGCCTTTGTGGAGCTATTTATGAGGTGTTAATGACAGCATGTTCACGGTGACTAATAACCTCCATTTTTTTAATCAATGTCTCTTGGTTTGAAAACCATTAAACTGAAGACAGTATATCTTACAGTAAGAACCACAATAAACAGCCAAGCTTGTACTATACACTACTGTATATCAAATCAAATTTTATTTGTCACATACACATGGTTAGCAGATGTTAATGCGAGTGTAGCGAAATGCTTGTGCTTCTAGTTCCGACAATGCAGTAATAACCAACAAGTAATCTAACTAACAATTCCTAAACTACTGTCTTATACACAGTGTAAGGGGATAAAGAATATGTACATAAGGATATATGAATGAGTGATGGTACAGAGCAGCATAGGCAAGATACAGTAGATGGTATTGAGTACAGTATATACATATGAGATGAGTATGTAAACAAAGTGGCATAGTTTAAAGTGGCTAGTGATACATGTATTACATAAGGATGCAGTCGATGATATAGAGTACAGTATATACGTATGCATATGAGATGAATAATGTAGGGTAAGTAACATTGTATAAGGTAGCATTGTTTAAAGTGGCTAGTGATATATTTACATCATTTCCCATCAATTCCCATTATTAAAGTGGCTGGAGTTGTGTCAGTGTGTTGGCAGCAGCCACTCAATGTTAGTGGTGGCTGTTTAACAGTCTTATGGCCTTGAGATAGAAGCTGTTTTTCAGTCTCTCGGTCCCAGCTTTGATGCACCTGTACTGACCTCGCCTTCTGGATGATAGCGGGGTGAACAGGCAGTGGCTCGGGTGGTTGATGTCCTTGATGATCTTTATGGCCTTCCTGTAACATCGGGTGGTGTAGGTGTCCTGGAGGGCAGGTAGTTTGCCCCCGGTGATGCGTTGTGCAGACCTCACTACCCTCTGGAGAGCCTTACGGTTGAGGGCATTGTGCATCTGTAGAAGTTTGTGAGTGCTTTTGGTGACAAGCCGAATTTCTTCAGCCTCCTGAGGTTGAAGAGGCGCTGCTGCGCCTTCTTCACGATGCTGTCTGTGTGAGTGGACCAATTCAGTTTGTCTGTGATGTGTATGCCGAGGACACCACACTCCGAGGGCCCTCAGCTCCTCCCTGTAGGCCGTCTCGTCGTTGTTGGTAATCAAGCCTACCACTGTTGTGTCGTCCGCAAACTTGATGATTGAGTTGGAGGCGTGCGTGGCCACGCAGTCGTGGGTGAACAGGGAGTACAGGAGAGGGCTCAGAACGCACCCTTGTGGGGCCACAGTGTTGAGGATCAGTGGGGAGGAGATGTTGTTACCTACCCTCACCACCTGGGGGCGGCCCGTCAGGAAGTCCAGTACCCAGTTGCACAGGGCGGGGTCGAGACCCAGGGTCTCGAGCTTGATGACGAGCTTGGAGGGTACTATGGTGTTGAATGCCGAGCTGTAGTCGATGAACAGCATTCTCACATAGGTATTCCTCTTGTCCAGATGGGTTAGGGCAGTGTGCAGTGTGGTTGAGATTGCATCGTCTGTGGACCTATTTGGGCGGTAAGCATATTGGAGTGGGTCTAGGGTGTCAGGTAGGGTGGAGGTGATATGGTCCTTGACTAGTCTCTCAAAGCACTTCATGATGACGGAAGTGAGTGCTACGGGGCGGTAGTCGTTTAGCTCAGTTACCTTAGCTTTCTTGGGAACAGGAACAATGGTGGCCCTCTTGAAGCATGTGGGAACAGCAGACTGGTATAGGGATTGATTGAATATGTCCGTAAACACACCAGCCAGCTGGTCTGCGCATGCTCTGAGGGCGCGGCTGGGGATGCCGTCTGGGCCTGCAGCCTTGCGAGGTTTAACACGTTTAAATGTTTTACTCACCTCGGCTGCAGTGAAGGAGAGACCGCATGTTTCCGTTGCAGGCTGTGTCAGTGGCACTGTATTGTCCTCAAAGCGGGCAAAAAAGTTATTTAGTCTGCCTGGGAGCAAGACATCCTGGTCCATGACTGGGCTGGATTTCTTCCTGTAGTCCATGATTGACTGTAGACCCTGCCACATGCCTCTTGTGTCTGAGCCGTTGAATTGAGATTCTACTTTGTCTCTGTACTGACGCTTAGCTTGTTTGATAGCCTTGCGGAGGGAATAGCTGCACTGTTTGTATTCGGTCATGTTACCAGACACCTTGCCCTGATTAAAAGCAGTGGTTCGTGCTTTCAGTTTCACGCGAATGCTGCCATCAATCCACGGTTTCTGGTTAGGGAATGTTTTAATCGTTGCTATGGGAACGACATCTTCAACGCACGTTCTAATGAACTCGCACACCGAATCAGCGTATTCGTCAATGTTGTTATCTGACGCAATACGAAACATGTCCCAGTCCACGTGATGGAAGCAGTCTTGGAGTGTGGAGTCAGCTTGGTCGGACCAGCGTTGGACAGACCTCAGCGTGGGAGCTTCTTGTTTCAGTTTCTGTCTGTAGGCAGGGATCAGCAAAATGGAGTCGTGGTCAGCTTTTCCGAAAGGGGGGCGGGGCAGGGCCTTATATGCGTCACGGAAGTTAGAGTAACAGTGATCCAAGGTTTTTCCACCCCTGGTTGCGCAATCGATATGCTGATAAAATTTAGGGAGTCTTGTTTTCAGATTAGCCTTGTTAAAATCCCCAGCTACAATGAATGCAACCTCCGGATAAATGGTTTCCAGTTTGCAAAGAGTTAAATAAAGTTCGTTCAGAGCCATCGATGTGTCTGCTTGGGGGGGGGGGGTATATACGGCTGTGATTATAATCAAAGAGAATTCTCTTGGTAGATAATGCAGTCTACATTTGATTGTGAGGAATTCTAAATCAGGTGAACAGAAGGATTTGAGTTCCTGTATGTTTCTTTCATCGCACCATGTCTCGTTAGCCATAAGGCATACGCCCCCACCCCTCTTCTTACCAGAAAGGTGTTTGTTTCTGTCGGCGCGATGCGTGGAGAAACCCGTTGGCGCACCGCTTTGGATAGCGTCTCTCCAGTGAGCCATGTTTCCGTGAAGCACAGAACGTTACAGTCTCTGATGTCCCTCTGGAATGCTACCCTTGCTCGGATTTCATCAACCTTGTTGTCAAGAGACTGGACATTGGCAAGAAGAATGCTAGGGAGTGGTGCACGGTGTGCCCGTCTCCAGAGTCTGACCAGAAGACCGCCTCGTTTCCCTCTTTTTCGGAGTCGTTTTTTTGGGGTCGCTGCATGCGATCCATTCCGTTGTCCTGTTTGTAAGGCAGAACACAGGATCCGCGTCGCGAAAAACATATTCTTGGTCGTACTGATGGCGAGTTGACGCTGATCTTATATTCAGTAGTTCTTCTCGACTGTATGTAATGAAACCTAAGATGACCTGGGGTACTAATGTAAGAAATAACACGTAAAAAAAACAAAAAACTGCATAGTTTCCTAGGAACGCGAAGCAAGGCGGCCATCTCTGTCGTATATATCACTCTGGATAACAGTTGTGGAAGTATACAGATGTTGAATCTTAATTTGAGCCAGTTTGCTACAGCAGGAAAATTCACATTTCCTGCAGCAACAGGAAATGTGAATTATTATGTGGATTATAATTAATGGGCATTTTTGTAGGGGTTGATACATTTTTCGTAAGGGGAAAATAAAGTCTGAAATTTCAAAGTGGAAATTACAAACTTCAAAAGTCTTTTTACATCTGAAATACACTGCACATTTAAAATGTCCTGCATTGCAGAACATTTCTCCTGCAACAGGGTGATCAAATTAAGATCCTGCATCTGTAGAAATACAACAAGAGGTGCTTCACATACCAGTCATTTTATCTGGTGAACAATCATTTCAAGAGCTGTGCAAGGATTTATCACAGACCACTAACTGTTGTTACAATAAATATGGCAATTCAGAGCACAAATCTCATCACAAGGAAAGCTTGTTGTTTATCACAGAGTAGTATCATAAGGAGCGTGGCCCTCATTATTGAATGCCTTTTCTGTGCAGTATAAGGATCCCATTAGTTCATTAGCCAAATCAATAAACTTATTATGCATTAGTGAATCTATTTAAATAGATAATGGACTCTGAGTGGACACAATGTACTTCCCTTGTTGCTTCACAGACGGGATGAACTTTCCTTATTACTACTGACTTTATTCATACTGATTTTATTATCACAGATTTGATAAAACACTGATCTCTATAGGACGTCAGAGATTCACATTTGTAGAGCCAGGGGCATTAAGGGTAATGATATCCTATGTTTTGTTAGGTGTTTGGATGAGATTTAGCTCAGGCAGATTACCATATTTGCTTTTATTTCCATCAGTAAAAAAAGGTATTTCGTGTGAAGCGCTAACAGGGAGATAATGACCTTTGACCCACATTAAATAGATATAACAGTAAAGGATGTCACATTTATTCCATGCCAATGCTAAACCCAAAGTCCTCCTACTATGCTGATAATTGGAGTCCTCTGGATCTGATAGTCTAAGGCAGATTCAGATTGAGCAGTAGTCTATTCAGAGCACTGTCCAATAGACAGCTGGGATCTCTTTGTTCTCTCTGTGCTGCTTACAGCCTGGTGTTATTGTTCTGGGTCAATGGCTCGGCTCGAACTACGTCTCTTTTTTGGGCTCAAAGTATTTCTGGAAATGAAAATTTGAGGCGGGGGGTAAAGGAAAAGAAGAGCGAGTAAGTCATGGAAGAGGGGAGATGCTGTGCTACAGTATAGATAGAGAGGAGAAAATGGGAAAAGAGAGGGGAGGAGAAGAGGAGATCTCCTCCCTGGAGAGCCAGCAATCTATTAATCAGAAAGCCATTTGTGATGCTGCATTAAACCCGAGTATGTCTAAAACTTGATAAATTATGATTACCAGGGAAAAATCGATGACGATCGCCTCACTATTAATGGTCACACTGCAGCAGGAGCATCCGTTGACATACAGGTCTGGCAAGATAGCCTCACCGGTAGGATACTAGGGCTAATTAAAGGCTAACCTAGTGTCAGATGATTCACTTACAGTTGAAGTCTAAAGTTTTTCACAATTCCTGACATTTAATCCTAGTAAAAGTTCCCTGTTTTAGGTCAGTTAGGATCACCACTTTATTATAAGAATGTGAAATGTCAGAATAATAGTAGAGAGAATTTTAATATTTTACTAGGCAAGTCAGTTAAGAATAAATTCTTATTTTCAATGACGGCCTAGGAACAGTGGGTTAACTGCCTGTTCAGGGGCAGAACGACAGATTTGTACCTTGTCAGCTTGGGGATTCGAACTTGCAACCTTTTGGTTACTAGTCCAACACTCTAACCACTAGGCTACCCTGCCGCCCCAGAATGAATTAGTTCAGCTTTTTTTTCTTTCATCACATTCCCAGTAGGTCAGAAGTTTGCATACACTCAATTTGTATTTAGTAACATTGCCTTTAAAATGTTTAACTTGGGTCAAACGTTTCGGGTAACCTTCCCACAATAAGTTGGGTGAATTTTGGCCCATTCCTCCTGACAGAGCTGGTGTAACTGAGTCAGGTTTGTAGGCCTCCTTGCTCTCACATGCTTTTTCAGTTCTGCTCACACATTTTCTAGAGGATTGAGGTCAGGGCTTTGTGATGGCCACTCCAATACCTTGGCTTTGTTGTCCTTAAGCCATGTTGCCACAACTTTGGAAGTATGCTTGGGGTCATTGTCCATTTGGAAGACCCATTTGCAAGCCAAGCTTTAACTTCCTGACTGATGTCTTGAGATGTTGCTTCAATATATCCACATAATTTTGATACCTCATGATGCCATCTATTTTATGAAATGCACCAGTCCCTCCTGCAGCAAAGCACCCCCACTACATGATGCTGCCACCCCGTGCTTCACGGTTGGGATGGTGTTCTTTGGCTTGCAAGCCTCCCCCTTTTCCCTCCAAACATAACGATGGTCATTACGGCCAAACAGATCTCTTTTTGTTTCATCAGACCAGAGAATATTTCTCCAAAAAGTACAATCTTTGTCCCCATGTGCAGTTGCAAACCGTAGTCTGGCTTTTTTTAATGGCGGTTTTGGAGCATTGGCACCTTCCTTGCTGAGCAGCCTTTCAGGTTACAGTGGGGCAAAAAAGTATTTAGTCAGCCACCAATTGTGCAGGTTCTCCCACTTAAAAATATGAGAGAGGCCTGTGATTTTCATCATAGGTACACTTCAACTATGACAGACAAAATGAGAAGAAAAAAATCCAGAAAATTACATTGTAGGATTTTTAATAAATTTATTTGCAAATTATGGTGGAAAATAAGTATTTGGTCAATAAGAAAGGTTTATCTCAATACTTTGTTATATTCCCTTTGTTGGTATTTTGGCCCATTCCTCCATTCAGATCTCCTCTAGAGCAGTGATGTTTTGGGGCTGTTGCTGGGCAACACAGACTTTCAACTCCCTCCAAAGATTTTCTATGGGGTTGAGATCTGGAAACTGGCTAGGCCACTCCAGGACCTTGAAATGCTTCTTACGAAGCCACTCCTTCGTTGCCCGGGCGGTGTGTTTGGGATCATTGTCATGCTGAAAGACCCAGCCACGTTTCATCTTCAATGCCCTTGCTGATGGAAGGAGGTTTTCACTCAAAATCTCACGATACATGGCCCCATTCATTCTTTCCTTTACACGGATCAGTCGTCCTGGTCCCTTTGCAGAAAAACAGCCCCAAAGCATGATGTTTCCACCACCATGATTCACAGTAGGTATGGTGTTCTTTGGATGCAACTCAGCATTCTTTGTCCTCCAAACACGACGAGTTGAGTTTTTACCAAAACTTTCTATTTTGGTTTCATCTGACCATATGACATTCTACCAATCCTCTTCTGGATCATCCAAATGCTCTCCAGCTCTCCAACTTCAGATGGGCCTGGACATGTACTGGCTTAAGCAGGGGGACACGTCTGGCACTGCAGGATTTGAGTCCCTGGTGGCGTAGTGTGTTACTGATGGTAGGCTTTGTTACTTTGGTCCCAGCTCTCTGCAGGTCCTCCCGTGTGGTTCTGGGATTTTTGCTCACTGTTCTTGTGATCGTTTTGACTCCACGGGATGAGATCTTGCGTGGAGCCCCAGATCGAGGGAGATTATCAGTGGTCTTGTATGTCTTCCATTTCCTAATAATTGCTCCCACAGTTGATTTCTTCAAACCAAGCTGCTTAACTATTGCAGATTCAGTCTTCCCAGCCTGGTGCAGGTCTACAATTTTGTTTCTGGTGTCCTTTGACAGCTCTTTGGTCTTGGCCATAGTGGATTTTGGAGTGTGACTGTTTGAGGTTGTGGACAGGTGTCTTTTATACGGATAACAAGTTCAAACAGGTGCCATTAATACAGGTAACGAGTGGAGGACAGAGGAGCCTCTTAAAGAAGAAGTTACAGGTCTGTGAGAGCCAGAAATCTTGCTTGTTTGTAGGTGACCAAATACTTATTTTCCACCATAATTTGCAAATACATTAATTAAAAATCCTACAATGTGATTTTCTGTATTTTTTTCCCCTCATTTTGTCTGTCATAGTTGAAGAGTACCTATGATGAAAATTACAGGCCTCTCTCATCTTTTTAAGTGGGAGAACTTGCACAATTGGTGGCTGACTAAATACTTTTTTGCCTCACTGTATGTTGATATAGGCCTCATTTTACTGTGGATATATATACTTTTGTACCTGTTTCCTCCAGAATCTTCACACGGTCCTTTGCTGTTGTTCTGGGTTTGATTTGCACTTTTCGCACCAAAATACGTTCATCTCTAGGAGACAGAACATCTCCTTCCTGAGCGATATGACGGCTGCATGGTCCCATGGTGTTTATACTTGTGTACTATTGTTTGTACAGATGAATCTGGTACCTTCAGGCGTTTGGAAATTGCTCCCAAGGATGAACCAGACTTGTGGAGGTCTACAATTGTTTTTCTGAGATCTTGGCTGATCTCTTTCGATTTTCCCATGATGTCAATCAAAGAGCCACTGAGTTTGAAAGTAGGCCTTGAAATACATCCACAGGTACACCTCCAATTGACACAAATTATGTCAATTAGCATATCAGAAGCTTCTAAAGCCATGACATAATTTTCTGGAATTTTCCAAGCTGTTTAAAGGCACAGTCAACTTAGTGTATGTAAACTTCTGACCCACTAGAATTGTGATAGTGAATTATAAGTGAAATAATCTGTCTGTAAACAATTGTTGGAAAAATGACTTGTGTCATGCACTAAGTAGATGTCCTAACCGACTTGCCAAAACTATAGTTTGTTAACTAGAAATTTGTGGAGTGATTGAAAAAGTAGTTTTAATGACATCAACCTAAGTTTATGTAAATTTACGACTTTAATCTCCAGGGAGGGGGGAAAGTTAAAAGCAGCCTTTTTATAGTTGTTTATTTGGCATGACGCTCCTGTCTGTTCCGTTTTGTATGTCAGACATGACAATACAGTAACTGACATTAAGAAGCAGCTAGTGCCAATCATACATTATTGCATCATACAGGGAATATGTGAGTGGTTGATGAGTCAACCTGCCCTACATACAGTGCTCTAGAGAGAGACCTACATATTACATTACATGTAATTATACTACATGGATATTGTATGAGACCCAGCCCATGAGATCAACATTATATTCGTCTGTCACCTCTCACTCTTAGCCCTGACACCCCCAAAAGGTCAAGGAGGCAATGAGCTCCATGGCATTGACTGCCAACTCACTGGCAGCCATGTGCTTTCTCACCTCTCACCACTTACATCTCCTGGGGATTAAAAGCATATGTCACTGTCAATTTTGTATGTTCAGTTGCTGGTGGCATTCCCACATGCATAAGTCATCGTGTGTGTGCACACTGCTTAGCGTTTGTTTATGTGTGTGTGTGTTTATGTGTGTGTGTGTGTGTGTGTGTGTGTGTGTGTGTGTGTGTGTGTGTGTGTGTGTGTGTGTGTGTGTGTGTGTGTGTGTGTGTGTGTGTGTGTGTGTGTGTGAGAGAGAGAGAGAGAGAGAGAGAGAGATAGAGATCAGGTGCCGCAGCACAACACCCAGAAGGTGGTCTTTAATTATGCATGGGGTGACAAAATTCCAGCTGATCTCTGTTTTGATTTTCGCTGCAGAGAGCGTTCTCACTGCCTGATGGAAGGGCTGTTTGAATTGAAAACATTTGTATGCATGAATTTACAGTTGAAGTCGAAAGTTTACATACACTTAGGTTGAAGTCATTAAAACTCGTTTTTCAACCACTCCACACATTTCTTGTTAACAAACTATAGTTTTGGCAAGTCGGTTAGGACATCTACTTTGTGCATGACACAAGTAATCTTTCCAATAATTGTTCACAGACAGATTATTTCACTTATAATTCACTGCATCACAATTCCAGTGGGTCAGAAGTTGACTGTGCCTTTAAAAAGATTGGAAAATTCCAAAAAATCCACAGGTGCACCTCCAATTGACTCAAATGATGTCAATTGGCTTTAGAAGCTTCTGATAGGTAATGACTTCATTTGAGTCAATTGGAGGTGCACCTGTGTATGTATCTCAAGGCCTACCTTCAAACTCACTGCCTCTTTGCTTGACATCATGGGATAATCAAAAGAAATCAGCCAAGATCTCAGAAAAACAATTGTAGACCTCCACAAGTCTGGTTCATCCTTGGGAGCAATTTCCAAATGCCTGAAGGTACCACATTCATCTGTACAAACAATTGTACACAAGTATAAACACCATGGGACCACGCAGCCATCATACCGCTCAGGAAGGAAATGTGTTCTGTCTCCTAGAGATGAATGTACTTTGGTGTGAAAAGTGCAAATCAATCCCAGAACAACAGCAAAGGACCGTGTGAAGATGCTGGAGGAAACAGGTACAAAATTATCTAGATCCACAGTCAAACGAGTCCTATATCGACATAACCTGAAAGGCCCGCTCAGCAAGGAAGAAACCACAGCGAAGCAAAGCTTTGGAACCTTGTTAGTTTTTCAAACATTTTTTCTTCATGACATGGTCAAATAGCTCAAGCATAGATTGTTTGGCACACAGAAACTAGAGGCCATGAGTAACTTGGTCCCAAAAAATTGCACCGATTAGCCTATAGTTGACGTTGTTATACGTATTCTCACTTAACCTCTAAAAGTCTACGCTAACATATGGAACTGTTTTAAGATGGTCATACTTGTCACGCCCTGACTTTAGAGAGCCTTTTTATGTCTCTATTTTGGTCTGGTCAGGGTGTGATTTGGATGGGGCATTCTATGTTCTTTATTTCTTTGTTTCTGGCTGAGTGTGGTTCCCAATCAGAGGCAGCTGTCTATCGTTGTCTCTGATTGGGGATCCTACTTAGGCAGCCCTTTCCCTCCTTCTGTGTGGGATCTTGTTCTTTGTTTGTGTGCAGGTAGTTTGCACAATGAAGCTGTGTGGTCGTTGTATTCTTTATTGTTTTGTCTTTTCTAAAGTTTCACTTCGTTATTAAATTATGCGGAACTCAAAGAACGCTGTGCCCTGGTCTCATCCTTCCGATGATACCTGTTACAGAAGATCCAACCACAAAAAGACCAAGCAGCGTTTCTTGGAGGAATGTACATTGGAGGAGATACTGGAAGGCAAGGGACCCTGGGCACAGGCTGGTGAATATCGCTGTCCTAAGGAGGAGCTGGAAGCAGCAAAGGCAGAACAGCGACGCTATGAGGAGTTGGCTCAACGAGGCGTGCACAAGAGGCAGCCCCAGATTTTTTTGGGGGTGGCACACGGGGATATTGGCTGAGTCAGGTTATAGACCTGAGCCAACTTCCCGTGCTTGCCGTGGGGAGAGAGTGACCGGGCAGGCACTGTGTTATGCGGTAAAGCGCACGGTGTCTCCAGTGTACACTCATAGCCCGGTGCGCTATATTCCAGCTCCCCGCATCGGCTGGGCTAGAGTGGGCATCCAGCCAGGACAGATGGTGCCGTCTCAGCGCTCCTGGCCTCCAGTGAGTCTCTTCTGCCCAGGTTATCCTGCGCCAGCTCTACGCATGGTGTCCCCGGTTCGCCAGCACAACCCAGTGTATCCAGCCTGGACGAGGTGTGCTAGGTTTGCGCTCCAGAACTCCGGTGCGCCTCCACGGTCCAGTGTATCCTGCGCCGGCTCTGCGCAAGGTGTCTCCAATGCGCCTGCACATCCCAGTGCGTCCTGTGTCAGCGCCTCGAACGTGCCGGGCTGAAGTGGGTATCCAGCCAAGACAGGTTGTGCCTGCTCCACAAACCAGGCCTCCAGCGACGGTCCCCGGCACGAAGCCCCCAGCGACGGTCCCCGGCACAAAGCCCCCAGCGACGGTCCCCGGCACAAAGCCCCCAGCGACGGTCCCCGGCACAAAGCCCCCAGCGACGGTCCCCGGCACAAAGCCCCCAGCGACGGTCCCCGGCACAAAGCCCCCAGCGACGGTCCCCGGCACAAAGCCCCCGGCACAAAGCCCCCGGCACAAAGCCCCCGGCACAAAGCCCCCGGCACAAAGCCCCCAGCGACGGTCCCCGGCACAAAGCCCCCAGCGACGGTCCCCGGCACAAAGCCCCCAGCGACGGTCCCCGGCACAAAGCCCCCGGCACAAAGCCCCCGGCACAAAGCCCCCGGCACAAAGCCCCCGGCACAAAGCCCCCAGCGACGGTCCCCGGCACAAAGCCCCCAGCGACGGTCCCCGGCACAAAGCCCCCAGCGACGGTCCCCGGCACAAAGCCCCCAGCGACGGTCCCCGGCACAAAGCCCCCAGCGACGGTCCCCGGCACAAAGCCCCCAGCGACGGTCCCCAGTCCGGGGCCCGCAACGAGGGTCCCCCGCAGCGAGGGTCAGTAGTCAAGGGCCCGCAGCGAGGGTCCCCAGTCCGGGGCCTGCGGAGAGGGTCCCCACACCAGAGCCGCCACCGCGAATAGATGCCCACCCAGACCCTCCCCTATAGGTTCAGGTTTTGCGGCCGGAGTCCTCACCTTTGGGGGGGTGTACTGTCACGCCCTGACCTTAGAGCCTTTTCATGTCTCTATTTTGGTTTGGTCAGGTTGATTTGGGTGGGCATTCTATGTTCTTTATTTCTTTGTTTCTGGCTGAGTGTGGTTCCCAATCAGAGGCAGCTGTCTATCGTTGTCTCTGATTGGGGGTCATACTTAGGCAGCCCTTTCCCTCCTTCTGTGTGGGATCTTGTTCTTTGTTTGTGTGCAGGTAGTTTGCACAACGAAGCTGTTCGGTCGTTGTATTCTTTATTGTTTTGTCTTATCTAAAGTTTCAATTCGTTAATAAATTATGTGGAACTCAAAGAACGCTGTGCCCTGGTCTCATCCTTCCAACGACACCCGTTACAATACTATGGATCAGTTAGCTATTTGATTTAGAATTGTAGGACCCTTTTAGGTATACAAAAATATATATACACATCATTTATCTGATTAAATATTGAATTTGGCCTTTACTATTATCGCCCATAGAAACACATTGAATAAAACATTCATTAATGGCAAAAAAAGACAGTAAAAAAATAAATCTTAAGGAATAAGGTTTTGAAGTGTCTGTCCTATATCTAGGAGATACACTATATATACACACAAAGGTATTTGGACACCCCTTCAAATGAGTGGATTTAGCTATTTCAGGCACACCCATTGCCGACAGGTGTATAAAATCCAGCACACAGTCACGCAATCTCCATAGACAAACATTGGCAGTAGAATGGCCTTATTGAAGAGCACAGTGACTTTCAAAGTGGCACAGTCATAGGATGCCACCTTTCCAACGAGTCAGTTAGTCAAATTTCTCCCCTGCCAGAGCTGCCCCAGTCAACTGTAAGTTATGTTATTGTGAAGTGGAAATCATCTGTCCTCAGTTGCAACACTCACTACTGAGTTCCAAACTGCCTCCGGAAGCAACCTCAGCACAATAACTATTAGTCGGGAGAGCAGCCACACCATCAAGGCTAAGATCACCATGCGTATTGCCAAGCGCCGGCTGGAGTGGTGTTAAGCTCGCCACAATTGGACTCTGGAGCAGTGGAAATGCATTCTCTGGAGTGATTAATCATGCTTCACCTTCTGGCAGTCCGACGGACTAATCTGGGTTTGACGGATGCCAGGAGAATGCTACTTGCCCGAATGCATAGTGCCAACTGTAAAGTTTTGTGGAGGAGGAATAATGGTCTGGGGGTGTTTTTCATTGTTTGGGCTAGGTTCCTTAGTTCCAGTGAAGGGAAATCTTAACGCTACAGCATATAGTGACATTCTAGACGATCCTGAGCTTCCAACTTTGTGGCAACAGTTTGGAGAAGGCCCTTTCCTGTTTCATTATGACAATGCCCCGTGCACAAAGCGAGGTCCATACACAAATGGTTGGTCGAGATCGGTGTGGAAGAACTTGACTGGCCTGCACAGAGCCCTGACCTCAACTCCATCGAATACCTTTAGGATGAATTGTAACGCCGTCTGCGAGCCAAGCCTAATCACCCAAGATCAGTGCACGACCTCACTAATGCTCTTCTGGCTGAATGGGGTCCCGCTGCAATCTAGTGGAAAGCCTCCCCAGAAGAGTGTAGGCTGTTATAGCATATTAATGGCTATGATTTTGGAATGAGATGTTCGACGAGCAGGTGTCCACATACTTTTGGTCATGTAGTATATCAAATCAAATTTTATTGGTCACAAACACATGCTTAGCAGATGTTAATGCGAGTGTAGCAAAATGTTTGTGCTTCTAGTTCCGACCATGCAGTAATATCTAACAAGTAATCTAACAATTTCACAACAACTACCTTATACACAAGTGTAAAGGAATAAATAAGAATATGTACATGTAAATATATGAATGAGCGATGGCCGTGCGGCATAGGCAAGATGCAGTAGATGGTCTAGAGTACAGTATTTACATATGAGATGAGTAATGTAGGGTATGTAAACATTATATAAAGTGGCACTGTTTAAAGTGACTAGTGATACATTTATTACATCCAATTTTTTATTATTAAAGTGGCTAGAGATTGAGTCAGTATGTTGGCAGCAGCCACTCAATGTTAGTGATGGCTGTTTAGCAGTCTGATGGCCTTGGGATAGAAGCTGTTTTTCAGTCTATGTCCCAGCTTTGATGCACCTGTACTGACCTCTCCTTCTGGATGATAGCGGGGTGAACAGGCAGTGGCTCAGGTGGTTGTTGTCCTTGATGATCTTTATGGCTTTCCTGTGACATTGGGTGGTGTAGGTGTTGTGGAGGGCAGGTAGTTTGCCCCCGGTGATGTGTTGTGCAGACCTCACTACTCTCTGGAGAGCCTTACAGTTGCCGTACTAGGCGGTGATACAGCCCGACAGGATGCTCTCGATTGTGCATCTGTAAAAGTTTGTGAACGTTTTCAGCCAAATTTCTTCAGCCTCCTGAGGCTCCTTTGCGCCTTCTTCACCACACTGTCTGTGTGGTTGGATCATTTCAGTTTGTCTGTGATGTGTACGCTGAGGAACTTAAAACTTTCCACCTTCTCCAATATTGAGATGGTCGCCTTGCAACTCCGACAACATATCCCGAAAGAGCCATGTTTCCATGAAACAGAGAATGTTACAATCTAAGCAACCCTTGCTCTAATTTCGTCAAGAAACTGGTGAGTAGTATACTGGTGAGTAGAGACCACACCGTCTGCCTCTTCTGCGGCGACGTTGTTTTGGGTTGGCTTCTGGGATTAGATCCACTGTCCTGGGTGGTGGTCCGAAAAAAGGATCCGCTTCGGGAAAGTCATATTCCTGGCTGTAATGTTGGTAAGTTGACGTTGCTCTTATATCCAATAGTTCTTCCCAGCTGTATGTAATAACACTTAAGATTTTCTGGGGTAACAAAGTAAGAAATAATACATCAAAAATAAATTAAATACTGCATGGTTTCCAAAGGACTCGAAGCGAGGCGACCATCTCCACTACTGTCCCTTCAATGTGGATAGGGGAGCGAACATCTCTGTCAACGCCATCTTAAATTGATCTTACCTCATGAAGCTGGTTGAGAGAATGCCAAGAGTGTGCAAAGCGGTCATCAAGGCAAAGTGTGGCTATTTTGAAAAATCTCAAATATATTTAGATTTTTTTCATACTTTTTTGGTTACTACATGACTGCATGTGTTAAAACTGACATAGTTTTCATGTCAACACATCCATCAGTGCTGCTGTGAACCGCATCACAAGTGACATGCCAAACGGGAGATTTATTTTTAAAATTACACGTGATGTTTCCATTCACAGTTTTTATGCGAGTAAAGTACATTTTATAAATGCCAACAGATAATTTAATTGTTCGACATGATGGGATCTTTTTGTGCTGGTAAAATAAATTGTGCGAGAAATGGCAGTGGAAATGCTTATATGCAAATATGAATATAATAACCATCATATCGAAGTAAACTTGGAGTCACGCAATTATATGGTGGGTGGAAACCATGTAATTTATTAGGCTACAGTATAAATATGTTCTGATGATCTTCACAGGGTGGAGAAAGTGCACTGTGATCTTGATGGTCCTTTCCAATAAATATTGAGGCTCTTATTCTGGTGACATGATGATCGATGCCGTTTGACAAATAAAAATATATTCACTCTTATCCATAATAATCTCATGTAGACCAGGAGTATTCGACACTTACCCTACGAGGTCCAGAGCCTGCTGGTTTTCTGTTCCACCTGATAATTAATGGCACCCACCTGGTGTCCCGGGTCCCTGATTAGAGGAGGAACAATGAAAAAATGGTTGAGGGTCCAAAGTTGAGTTTGAGGGATGTAAACTATACCCGCACAGCCCATCTGCACTGTATCTGCGAGCTGTTGGCAAGAGTGCACTTGTCAAAACCAGAGTAGGCACATTTGCTATTCAATGCAACAGTTTGTGTGCATGAAATTTTTATTTGGTACATGAAAACAAAAAATAGTGCATGTTGTGTGCACTACGTCATCACACACAATTTTGTGGAAATGCACATATTTCTTTATGTAGATTCTAGAGTATTCACATGAAAATCTGTTACCAATTGGATGGAAACTTAGCTAGTGATGCAATTTCAATGTTGTTTGAGTTGCTTTGTGTTTCACCAAATTAGCTTGAGATGATTTTACTGCAACACTGCTCACTGCATCAAAGTTTCTTGATATAGGCATTTCAAAAGAGCTGTCAGTCAAGGCGAGCTCATGAATAAAAGCTCCCTGCCTACTCAGCCTGTCTTTTCAAACTTCCTGGTAGTTATCTATGGGAGAAAATGTACATTTCTTTATGCATTTTAGTCACTCAAAAGGCTACTTTACTTCGGAATCAGAATAACTGTTCAGGACCTTTTAATATTCTTCTTCTCATGAACCATAAGTTAGATTGACTTAATATTTGGTATATAGACTCAATTAATTTGAGAATGATTATTTTGCTGGATTCAAAGTTGTCCACGCTACACCACTAGAGGGCATCATATCACTCCAGGGCTAGAAGAACTGAACCGATGGACATGGGACCATAACATTTGGTATGTAAACCTTATATGTATGTGCTTAAAAGCTGTTTGCATATGAAGTCACTGCAATTGTAGATGGCTGCACCAGACCAGTTGGTGGCACCAGTAGCACAATAGGATACTAGAACAATAATTATTGATCAAGCGGACTTTGTCTCATGCAAATTAATGCTAATTTAAATCTATGCAGATGACCAATATGAAATAGTGAAAATAGAGCAAAATAAATATTTCACAAATCTTAACATAAACAGTTAAATTGACGCTATAATTTGTATATTAACTCAATACATTAAGTAATAACGTTTACAAAACCTGCTGCATTCGAAGATAATAAACCTACAGCACTAGACTGAAATTCTCTTGCGTCATCTTTGTGGTATTGAGAGATAAACATGGTAATGCTTTCACTGATTCCACATAAAGGAAGATAGTTCCCTACACGATAGAGTGCTTGCTTTGTTATCCAACTGATCTTGCATCCTTTGTCATCCTGTGAACCCCGTTCATTGCTGTTTTTTTCAATTATATTTGAAATGTCTAACTGCCCCAAGCAGTGGTGTGCATGTCCCATCTTGAGATGGTTTGCTTGCTGATGAGCAAGGCTCAGTGCCTGTGTCTAAACATGAGGGGGATGGGTGCAGGGCCAACCGTGCATTTGAAAGCAATCACAAGCCTTACCTCATGGGAGAGAGACAAGAGACAGTCAGAGAGAAAGAGAGGAGACAGAATGGGTGGAAGGCTATGAAGCGCCCCATCAATCTGGTAAATGAGTGTCCTTTTCTAGCAGAGGGTACTCTGGGAAACGCTGCATGCTCCACATTCATCATAGAGGGTTCTGTTGTACTCATCCGATCTGTCCATCTCCTCTTCCCTTCACTTCGTTATCCCAGGATGGAGTTAGACATTTACTGTAGGTCCTTCTGTCAATTAGTCCCACTTTACTTATTCAAAGTGCTGGTTCACATTACACTTTGTGAATAATTATGTTTCTATATCAGGCTGAAAGAGATCTTTTGCAGAACCAGTCAAATGTGGTTTTGAGGAAAACAATAATACAGTGTGCTGGTTTGGGATTTGAAAATCTTTGAAAAGGAAAAAACATGTTTATATTTCTTGTGTGATAATGTCAAAGCGAAGTGAGCCTAGAGATGTATTTGTTGTGATAAATTATTGCGGTTTTGTTACACTAACACAATCATATTGTTATGAAGTGGCTGGGTTTGGATAACAATTGACATTGAATTTATTAAATTAATGTGCCTTGCTTCACCCTGTCAATCCACACAATAGATGCTCAATGACAGGATAATGGATATGTGGATATTTGTTCACCATGGATGGGAGCTGTCAGTCTCATGTCAGCAGGTGCCCCAAAACAATGTTTCTCATTAAACAGGAGATGGAACAGTACTAACATTATGGCAGTTAGTACTGATTGACAACGCCTAACCCTTAAGGGATTTCAGTATAATAAAATGTTAGCTTGGGTAAGGGGTAATCAGCGTGTATGATGGAATGCTGCAATGTTGAAGAGCTGATGTGACAGTTTACGCTGCGACCTTTTCGAAGACATGTTTTGGGATGACTGGTCATGGTGAGCAATCACATGGTGTTCTTTGTCTAAAATAGATGGTACAGTGATAGTGCTTGCTCTTTGGGTGAGCGGGGGGGGGGGGGGGCAGAGAGAGATGCTCCACACATAGCTGTTGTACTAAAGTGTACGGGTTTGAAAAGAAAGAACACTCGACCACTGTACAATCTTGGAAATATCTTATATTTCCTTTCGTAGAACCATGAGCAGTTATTTGTGGCCATTCAGAGTTGTGTTAGTGATTATTGTGCCATAAAATGAAATCGTTTTTGACATCACTGTCTACCGTACAGAAGTCAATGTAATTTCCCCCTCATATCAGCAGTCATGGTAGTTTCCTCGTTATATTTCACCAATTAGATACAGTAGGGTGAAAATATGGTGCTCTCTCAACCCCAAAGGGCAATATGGCCATGTCAGACTGAGGAAAGGAAGTCAATTTTAAAGAAAATCCTTGAATGTAATACACATGTAGTTCACATCTACACTAATTCCTTCCTTCCCATTACCAGTATTCTTACTGTAATCATTAGCAGCATAAGAAATTCTGCTTTGTGATGTTGCCACAAGTCAGCTCTATGCTATAACAGACGCTGCACTTACACAGATGAAGCAGTTCCCTGCCAGTGTGTGTAGTCTACCTAGCTACTGTATAATGTCTCTGTAGCTTACCGTTGCAATCAGGATGGCAAGTCATATAAGCGTCTCTGGGACCGGCTTAACTTTGCGATGTGTGTAACTACAGTGTAATGTACAGCAACACAGGGACTGCCTCTCTCTCTCACTCTCTGAGCTGTGTTCCTCGAAAGTCTGGCTGGCCAGACGGAAGGAGGACAAAGTACACATTCCCCTCTGAGGTCACGTCAGAGTTCCTACAGTGTCTGTTGGAGAGAACAGAAGTTGTCATGAGCAGCCAGTAGCACCATAGTGACTCTTAGTTCCCCAAGTGACTAATGCGCTCTCAAGTGCAAGGGAGATAGATATCAACTTTATTATTCATTACATTTTGACAGAGCTGAACTATAATAGGGCTGTTTCAGGTCATTTAAAAGATTTGCTAAGTGTTTCAGATGCCTCAACATTAAACATCACACAGTATTGGTAGATTGAATCGTTGTTTGGCGTTTATTTACAGAGGTCCCCCTCTTGTGAAAAATGATGCAAATCCTCTACTGTACCCTAAGTGTGCTATGTTGGCATGTTAATTGTGTGTGTGGGAATTACTAGTAGTGAGGATTATGTTTGCAGGCAGGCTCTGCTCACTGCTGGTGCTGCATGTCTGCATGTCTCATCTTATATCTAACGAGAGTAAGAAGTTGTCATACTGTAGTCATAGCCACATGAAGTAGGGGTGCCAAAATTATTTGTATTACTCCAGTCTGAACAGACAAATAAAATCATTCAATTTACTGCACCAGAGAGCATAATTTAGCCACAAAGGATCATTAGCTTCTAAAAAATGTCTGTGGATAAGTTATCACAAGAACGTACAGTCGTGGAATATAGAAGAACTTGTTGCAAAAAGTACCAGTCAAACTTTTGAATGGTACTGCATGCATGAATGGTACTTGCATGCAAGTCAAAGTCCAGACCTGAATCCAATCGAGAATCTGTGGAAAGAACAAACTGCTGTTCACAAATGCTCTCCATCCAACCTCACTGAGCTCGAGCTGTTTTGCAAGGAGGAATGGGGAAAAATTTCAGTCTCTCGATGTGCAAAACTGATAGAGACATACCCCAAGCGACTTACAGCTGTAATTGCAGCAAAAGGTGGCGCTACAAAGTATTAACTTAAGGGGGCTGAATAATTTTGCACGCCCAATTTTTCAGTTTTTGATTTGTTTACAAAGTTTGAAATATCCAATAAATGTCGTTCCACTTCATGATTGTGTCCCACTTGTTGTTGATTCTTCACAAAAAAATACAGTTTTATATCGTTATGTTTGAAGCCTGAAATGTGGCAAAAGGTCGCAAAGTTCAAGGGGGCCGAATACTTTCGCAAGGCACTGTACATGATTCCATGTGTCATTCCATAGTTGGTGTCTTCACTGTTATTCCACAATGTAGAAAATATTAAAAAATTATGAAAAACGCTTAAATGAGTAAGTGTGTCCAAACTTTTGACTGGTACTGTACACACGCACCAATTTAATTCCACTAAATTATGCAAATTAACCAATAGACCGCATTCCCGGTCAAATCTTTACATTGACTGGTATGACCAATGAATAGGTTAAAAATAATTATTTCGTAATGGGATTTTTTTTCTTTCTCCCGGACAATTGGCCGGTGCCAATTTTATTTATCAGTTTTATTTTTATTTGGCCAAAAGACAGCTATTCGCGGCTAACGGAAACCCTGCACTGGACAAGTGATCAGGAAATGTTTTATTTATCGGACATTTGAGAAATTTACCAGTTGGTGGTTACCATTCTGCATTGACCAAAATGAAAGCTTCAAATAGCTGTAAAAACATATTTTTTTGTTTGTTATTGAAAATATATTTCACAGCAATTCAGATGGTATTATGATTTCCTATGCTATTCAGGGTTTGTTTTATCACAAACTGAAATTGAGCAAAGTGTAGAATTTTAGCATCCAGAAAATGTGTTATTTCCACTTGATAACACAGCCAAAGTCAGAATGTGTAGCACCTTTAAAAATGTAATATAAAAGGAAGAGAAGCTTAGGCCTAGCCCCAGAGAGAGAGAGAGAGAGAGAGATACCGGTGGGAAGCTATGACACCAACATGCATTTATTTATCCTTGTCAAGATGGGCTACTGCGTTTGCTATACAGATATAGGCGTACAGATCGAGGCTAATTTGTTAATTTTCGATCCAAATATAATTTATAAAGATAAGCGTTGTATTGTTTGATTGTAGGAGTAACTCTGATAGGCCTTAAACATTCTTCCACACCTCAAGTTCAACTGTCGGAATCAGTTGGCGCCCTGGTGCGTACTCTCTTCATATAATAGGCCTACAGTATAATAGCCAAACCATACCAAACCTTCACAAACGTTTCTAAACTTTATTAATGTTATGTACTTGAGTGAAGACCCAAAAGCGGTTTTAACAGAAAACAGAGTTCTTTAATGAAAAACAGGAATGGCATAAATCCTCTTCCAACGTAGTCAATGGAACAAAAAGAACGTTAGTATAATGCAGGATGCACCTGCCAGGCAGACTCCGACAGGATAGGACAAGGTGGAAGCAAACGGGACGACAGCTTGCTTCTGGCATCAAAAACACAAACAAGAATCAGACACTGAAAGTAGCAGGAACAGAGAGAGAAATAGAGACCTAATCAGAGGGGGAAGAGAGAACAGGTGGGAAGGAGTGAATGAGCTAGTTAGGGGAGATGTAGAACAGCTGAAGAATGAGAGACAGAGAAGGTAACCTAAAAAGACCAGCAGAGAGAGACAGAGTGAAGAGAAAGGACAGGAACAGACATAACAAGACATGACAATTAAGGTAATATCAAAGTCAAGACATTGTTTATTATGTCACAGCAAACACAACATTACAGTTGGAACTTCATTGTAGCCAGGGATTTTAACAAGGCTCATCTGAAAACAAGACTCCCTAAATTGTTTTAGCATAACAATTGCGCAACCAGGGCTGGTGAAACCTTGGATCATTGCTATTCTAACTTCCACGATGCATATAAGGCCCTCCCTGCCCTCCTTTCGGAAAAGCTGACCACAACTCCATTTTGTTGCTTCCTGCCTACAGACAGAAACTAAAACAAGAGTCTCCCGCGCTCAGGTCTGTTCAACGCTGGTCTGACCAATCTGATTCCACGCTTCAAGACTGCTTCGATCACACGGACTGGGATATGTTCCGCATTGTGTCCAACAACATTAATGAATACGCTGATTCAGTGAGTGAGTTCATTAGAAAGTGCATTGATGATGCCGTTCCCATAGCAACGATTAAAACATTCCCATACAGAAACCGTGGATTGATGGCAGCATTCGCTTGAAACTGAAAGAGCGAACCACTGCTTTTAACCAGGGAAAGGTGACCGGAAACATGACCGAATACAAACAGTGTAGCTATTCCCTCAGCAAGGCAATCAAACAAGCTAAGCGTCAGTAGAGAGACAAAGTAGAGTTGCAATTCAACAGCTCAGACACAAGAGGTGGCAGGGTCTACAGTCAATCACGGATTACAAAAAGAAAACCAGCCCCGTCACGTCTTGCTCCCAGGCAGACTAAATAACTTTTTTGCCCGCTTTGGGGACAATACAGTGCCACTGACACTGCCCGCTACCAAAACCTGCAGACTCTCCTTCACTGCAGCTGACATGAGGAAAACATTTAAACGTGTTAACCCTTGCAAGGCTGCAGGCCCAGATGGCATCCCCAGCCGCATCCTCAGAGCATGCGCAGACCAGCTGGCTGGTGTGTTTATGGACATATTCAATCAATCCTTATCCCAGTCTGCTGTTCCCACATGCTTCAAGAGGGCCACCATTGTTTTTGTTCCCAAGAAAGCTAAGGTAAATGAGCTAAACGACTACCGCCCCGTAGCACTCACTTCCGTCATCATGAAGTGCTTTCGAGAGACTAGTCAAGGACCATATCACCTCCACCCTACCTGACACCCTAGACCCACTCCAATTTGCTTACCGCCCAAATAGGTCCACAGACGATGTAATCTCAACCACACTGCCCTAACCCATCTGGACAAGAGGAATACCTGTGAGAATGCTGTTCATCAACTACAGCTCAGCATTTAACACCATAGTACCCTCCAAACTCGTCATCAAGCTCGAGACCCTGGGTCTCGACCCCGCCCTGTGCAACTGGGTACTGGACTTCCTGACGGGCCACCCCCAGGTGGTGAGGGTAGGTAACAACATCTCCACCCCGCTGATCCTCAACACTGGGGCCCCACAAGGTTGCGTTCTGAGCCCTCTCCTGTACTCCCTGTTCACCCATGACTGCGTGGCCATGCACGCCTCCAACTCAATCATCAAGTTTGCAGACAACACTACAGTGGTAGGCTTGATTGCCAACAACATGGAGACGGCCTACAGGGAGGAGGTTGAGGGCCCTCGGAGTGTGCTGTCAGGAAAATAACCTCATACTGTCAGCATTTGGCCAGGGTTGTTCCGGGTTTTGGTCACTAGATGCCCCCATTGTGCTTTTTGACCTTATGTTTTTTCCCTTGTTCCCCATTATTATTTGCACCTGTGCCTCGTTTCCCCTGATTGTATTTAAACCCTTAGTTTCCCTCAGTTCTGTGCTCTGTGTTTGTATGTTAGCACCCAGCCCTAGTGTTCTGTGTATTCTTGTCGATTCCGGTGGATGCTCTTGTGGAATTCTGTTTTTGTTTTTGAGTATCTCGAGGCTTTTTTGTGCTATTCCTACCACCTTTTGGATTTGCCATTTTTGTATTGAAGGACTTCTCCTTTTTACTTTATTAAATACACCGTCTTAAGTACTGCTGTGTCTGCCTCATCTTCTGGGTTCTGCTGACTATTCGTGGCTCAGTTGGTTAAGTGACTGTTTCTCACTCCGGAGACCCAGGTTCGGAACCGGGTCCTGACAGAAACACAGAGTCAAAAATGAACCCAGAGGCAGCCAGTTCCCAGGACCTTTTTGCCATGCTGTCCCACCACCAGGAGACTGTCCAACGCCACGAAGCCGCCCTGGTTCAGCAAGAGGCCTTAATGGCTAGACATTCTCATCTTCTGTCGGAGATGCTGACTTCCATTAAGCAAATATCTGATCATCTTACCCCGGCAACAGTTCCCGTCCCAGTACCTCAGATTCACGTACCCATGGCAGTTAACCCCCTGGCTGAACCTCGTCTTCCACCTCCCCAACGGTTCTCAGGTGATCCTAGTGCTTGTAAAGGGTTTCTCACCCAATGTTCTCTCTCCTTTGAGCTACAACCCTCGTCGTTTCCCACCGACCGGTCTAAGATCGCTTATATCATCACCCTGCTGTCGGAAAAAGCCCTGGCCTGGGCTACTGCTGTGTGGGATGCCCATAGTTCCTGCTGTGCCAGCTACTCTGCCTTTGCTGAGGAATTCAAACGAGTGTTTCAAGGCCCAAGCAGTGGTTCTGACTCAGCCAAACAGCTCCTGACTCTCCACCAAGGTTGGCGCAGCGTGACGGACTATGCCATCCAGTTCCGCACGGTGGCAGCAGCAAGTGGCTGGAACAACGAGGCGCTTACGGTGTGCTTTCTGAAAGGCCTTTCCGACACTATCCAAGATGAACTGGCCACTCGGGAACCACCGGACTATCTCGAGTCCCTGATCAAGTTGGCCTCACGCATTGACCAGCGTCTGAGAGAGAGAGAACTCAACCGTAGACCTCTAGCCCCTATCAGTCCCAGCTCCGAGTCCCCACCTTTATCCTCGCTGGCTCCATCGGAACCCATGCAGATTGGACGCATCTCCCAGGCTGAGAGAGACCGCCGGATGAGGGAGCGGCGCTGTCTATATTGCGGCAAACCGGGCCATTTCCGTTCCACGTGTCCCGGGCTCCAGGGAAACGCTCTGTCCCGTACAGACCGGGGGGAACTGTAACGGGAAACATAACCTCCTCCCATCCGTCCAACTCCCGTCTGCTCATTCCAGTCACCCTCTCCTGGGACAACCACAAGCTTCACCTTCAAGCCTTGGTAGACTCTGGAGCCGCAGGTAACTTCATGGATGGTGTCTGGGCGAAGGAGAATGGCGTTCCCTCTGAACCTCTAAGTAAACCCATGAGGGTCACTACATTGGATGGAAGCCCTTTGGGATCTGGACTTGTCACTCATGTCACTACCTCCTTGCGACTTTCAGTTTCACAACACCAGGAATTGATGAACTTTCATTTGATCTCCTGTTCCGAGTTCCCTCTCGTCCTTGGATACCCCTGGCTTCACAGCCATAACCCTCACATCGACTGGTCTATGGGCACTATCAAGCAGTGGGGTCCTACGTGCCAAGCTACTTGTATTTTCCAGAATTCCCGAGTTCTACTCCCGAGTCTTTAGAATCCATCGACCTGACCCGAGTTCCCGAGTGTTACCATGACCTCAAACTGGTGTTTAGCAAACAGAGGGCCACCATGCTACCACCCCATAGACCTTACGATTGCCCCATCAACCTGTTTCCGGGCACTTGCCCCCAGGGGTCGGATCTTTTCCCTATCTCCACCCGAACGAGCTGCTATGGATACCTACATCAAGGACGCTCTGGAAGCAGGCCTCATGCGTCCATCCACCTCCCGGCGGGAGCAGGGTTTTTCTTTGTGGCCAAGAAAGATGGTGGATTACGTCCTTGCATCGACTACCGGGGACTCAATGCCATAACCGTCCGTAACCGTTACCCGCTACCCCTTATGGCCACAGCCTTCGAGCTGCTCCAGGAAGCAGTTGTTTTCACTAAGCTTGACCTGCGGAACGCATACCATCTTGTGCGGATCAGACCTGGTGACGAGTGGAAGACCGCTTTCAACACGCCTACTGGTCACTATGAATACTTGGTGATGCCCTTCGGCCTGACCAACGCCCCAGCGGTGTTCCAAGCGCTCATAAACGATGTGCTTAGGGATATGCTTAACATATTTGTGTTCGTTTACTTGGATGACATCCTCATCTTTTCGAGCTCCCTTCAAGGACACACTAAGCATGTCAGACAAGTACTCAAACGCCTCCTAGACAGCCATCTGTACGTTAAGCCGGAAAAATGTGAATTCCATTCATCCCGAGTACAATTCCTGGGATTTGTAGTGGAACCCGGTCGAGTCCAAATGGACCCCAGGAAGGTAGGGGCGGTAGCGGATTGGCCCACCCCCAAATCCGTTAAGGAAGTTCAGCGTTTCCTGGGCTTCACAAACTTTTACCGCAAGTTCATCAAGAACTTCAGCTTGGTGGCAGCCCCTCTCTCAGCTTTAACCAAGGGTGGCAATGCAAGGTTTTTGTGGGGAAGAGAAGCTGAGACGGCCTTCCAAGGACTCAAGCAGCGCGTTCTCTCTGCTCCCATCCTGATACTACCGACTACGGATGAACCATTTGTGGTGGAGGTAGACGCATCAGAGGTTGGTGTTGGAGCTGTCCTGTCTCAGAGGGTGAAGACAAGAAGCTTCATCCGTGCGCTTTCTTCTCACACCGGCTTACCCCGACTGAGAGGAACTACGATGTGGGGGATCGTGAACTCCTAGCGGTTAAGATGGCATTGAAGGAATGGAGACACTGGCTCGAGGGGGCTTCTCACCCGTTTCAAGTGCTTACGGACCACAAAAATCTGGAGTATATCCAGCAGGCGAAGCGGTTGAACTCTAGACAAGCTAGATGGTCTCTTTTCTTCAATCGATTCCAGTTTATCCTCACCTATCGGCCCGGGTCGAAGAATCTCAAACCGGATGCCCTGTCCCGAGTCTACGCTCCTGCCATTCGAGATGACACGGACATGCCTGTCCTTCCTGCTGCTAAGATTGTGGCTCCGATCTCGTGGCAAGTTGAGGATACCGTGAGACGTGCTCAAGCTAGCGAACCGGACCCGAAAGGAGGTCCTGCCAATCGGTTGTTTGTCCCCAAGGCAGTGAGGACTCAGGTCCTTCTGTGGGGGCACTCCTCTCGCCTCACCTGTCATCCGGGCGTAGGTCGCACCTTGGAGTTCATCCAGCGTAAGTTCTGGTGGCCTACCATAAAAGAAGACGTTGCCACTTTCGTCAATGCCTGTCCCGTGTGCTGCCAGGGCAAATCTTCTCACCTCCGCCCTCAAGGACTCCTTCACCCTTTACCTGTTCCCCACAGACCCTGGTCCCATATCTCATTGGACTTTATTACTGGACTTCCTCCATCCCATGGCAATACTACTATCCTAGTCATAATCGACAGGTTTTCAAAGGCGGCCAGGTTCGTCCCTCTGACTAAGTTACCTTCTGCCAAGGAAACGGCTGAGTTGGTAATTAATCATGTGTTCCGAGTCTTCGGCATTCCTCAAGATATGGTTTCTGACAGAGGTCCCCAGTTCGCCTCAAGGTTTTGGAAGGCCTTCTGCCAACTCATGGGGGCTTCTGCCAGTCTATCTTCAGGGTACCATCCGGAGTCCAACGGCCAAACAGAGAGGATGAATCAAGAGCTGGAAACCACCCTCCGATGTATGACTCGTGACAACCCGTCCACATGGTCATCCTTTATTGTTTGGGCCGAATACGCGCACAACACCTTGCGCTCCTCCTCCACTGGTATGTCCCCGCACGAGTGTCAGTTTGGCTATGCTCCTCCATTGTTCCCGGACCAGGAGGCAGAAGTCAGAGTGCCTTCAGCCTTGAAGTTCGTCAGACGCTGTCGGCTTATGTGGAGGAAGACCCGTCTTAATCTTATGCGTTCCTCACAGAGGTACCAACAACAAGCCAACAGACGTCGCCGTCCCGGGCCTACCCTGCGCCCCGGCCAGAGAGTCTGGCTCTCCACAAGAGACTTACCTCTACGGGTGGAGTCTCGCAAGCTGTCCCAAAAATACATCGGTCCCTTCAAGGTTGCCAGGAGAGTTAACCCAGTTTCTTATCGCCTACACTTACCCAGATCCCTTAAGATTAATCCCACATTTCACATTTCATTGTTAAAACCTGTTGTTTTTTCTCCCCTTGTCCCGGCAGACAGACCTCCCCCTCCGCCTCGTGTCATTGGAGGCCAGCCGGCTTATACCGTCCATCGGATACTGGATTCCCGCCGGGTGCAGCGGTCCTGGCAGTATCTGGTGGACTGGGAAGGCTACGGTCCCGACGAGCGCTCCTGGGTTCCTGCCAAAGACATCCTGGACCCTGACCTCATTCGTCAGTTCAGGGCCCTCCACCCTGAGAGAGCTGGTAGGAACGTCAGGAGCCGTTCCTAGGAGGGGGATTCTGTCAGGATTTGGCCAGGGTTGTTCCGGGTTTTGGTCACTAGATGCCCCCATTGTGCTTTTTGACCTTATGTTTTTTCCCTTGTTCCCCATTATTATTTGCACCTGTGCCTCCTTTTCCCCTGATTGTATTTAAACCCTTAGTTTCCCTCAGTTCTGTGCTCTGTGTTTGTATGTTAGCACCCAGCCCTAGTGTTCTGTGTATTCTTGTTGATTCCGGTGGATGCTCTTGTGGAATTCTGTTTTTGTTTTTGAGTATCTCTTGAGGCTTTTTTGTGCTATTCCTACCACCTTTTGGATTTGCCATTTTTGTATTGAAGGACTTCTCCTTTTTACTTTATTAAATACACCGTCTTAAGTACTGCTGTGTCTGCCTCATCTTCTGGGTTCTGCTGACTATTCGTGGCTCAGTTGGTTAAGTGACTGTTTCTCACTCCGGAGACCCAGGTTCGTAACCGGGTCCTGACACATACTCAACGTCAACAAAACAAAGGAGATGATTGTGGACTTCAGGAAACAGCAGAGGAAGCACCCCCCTATCCACATCGACGGGACAGTAGTGGAGAGGGTAGCACGTTTTAAGTTCCTCGGCGTACACATCACAGACAAACTGAATTGGTCCACCCACACAGACAGCGTTGTGAAGAAGGTGCAGCAGCGCCTCTTCAACCTCAGGAGTCTGAAGAAATTCGGCTTGTCACCAAAAGCACTCAAACTTCTACCGATGCACAATCGAGAGCATCCTGTCGGGCTGTCTGGTACGGCAACTGCTCCGCCCACAACCGTAAGGCTCTCCAGAGGGTAGTGAGATCTGCACAACACATCACCGGCGGCAAACTACCTGCCTTCCAGGATACTTACACCACCCGATGTCACAGGAAGGCCATAAAGATCATCAAGGACAACAACCACCTGAGCCACTGCCTGTTCACCAGAAGGCGAGGTCAGTACAGGTGCATCAAAGCAGGGACCGAGAGACTGGAAAACAGCTTCTATCTCAAGGCCATCAGACTGTTAAACAGCCACCACTAACATTGAGTGGCTGCTGCCAACACACTGACTCAACTCCAGCTACTTTAATAATGGGAATTGATGGAAATTGATGTAAAATATATTACTAGCCACTTTAAACAATGCTACTTAATATAATGTTTAGATACCCTACATTACTCATCTCATATGTATATGTATATACTGTACCCTATATCATCTACTGCATCTTTATGTAATACATGTATCACTAGCCACTTTAAACTATGCCACTTTGTTTACATACCCTACATTACTCATCGCATATGTATATACTGTACTCGATACCATCTACTGCATCTTGCCTATGCTGTTCTGTACCATCACTCATTCATATATCTTTATGTACATATTCTTTATCCCTTTACACTTGTATGTATAAGGTAGTAGTTTTGAAACTGTAAGGTTAGATTACTCGTTGGTTATTACTGCATTGTCGGAACTAGAAGCACAAGCATTTCGCTACACTTGCATTAACATCTGGTAACAACATTCCCTCAGTATTAGACCTGTATATAACCCCCTGTTCTGTTAGTAGATCTCTGGTGACCCCCTGTTCCCCCCCATGTCTGTGTGTGGAATTGTTTGTTGTTTCGTGTATGTCCACGCTAGACAGGTTTGCGCTGGGTTATGTCAACCCATATTGTGTTTAGTGTTCTTAGTGCCGTGTGTTTTGTTCTCCGAAATAAAAGGCTGCTTTGGCTATCCAACTTCTGCTCTCCTGCGCCTGACTCCCTTACAGCCAGTTACACATACCTAACATGAATGCATGAACTGTGTTTATAAAAAGGCACAACAAAAAAATCTACACCTTGCTAGAAAATGTCCCCTATGTGTGAAAATCCTGAAGATTCGTCTGCTCAACTGTACGCATACAGCACCCCCAACTCAAAACATCTTCACTCAGCTAAGACCGAAAACCATGGGACACCAGTTCTGTCATATATGCTGGGTTACAACAATCTCTGAACCCAGGCTCTGAAACCCAGCAAAGTTTCAGTTACCAGTCCTTTTCACTGCATCATGTTCTGTATAGAAAGGCTTCTGGTGGCCTCTAAAGGCTATTCTCTTCCTTTCAGCCCAGCTGCTCTTTTCATCCCTGCCAGCTCCAGCTCCATCATTGATCTAAATCTGGGAGCTTTACTTACACTCAAGTCTGCTGTGAGCTCACACCACTCGTGTTTCACCAGCTGTGTACAATTTCTACTAACAGACTGTTAAATTCAGGTGTTGAAACATTCTGGTCCCCCTGCTTTGGTATACAGTGATGTGCCTGTGCACTTTGCCATTCAGCTTTTGTTTCATTGTCACTAAGCAGCAGCAAGTAATCTCTTCATTACAGACAGGAAATGAAATTGGTCAATTACAGATACTGTATGTGGTGCAATGTAATTTGGTATTATATATCATGTTACAAATACTTTCGGTGTGTAATCTTCTCATAGCGTCTTCAAGGTTCTGTCACAACAAGAGGCTTAGACTGAACACACACAGAGACAGGCAAGGCAACCACCACACCACCCTGTTGATGCTGCCCCTCTGTCTGACCAGCTTCTACTGATGGACATTTCTGTCAGAGTGGTCCCTGCCCCCTCCCTGCCTGGATACACATATGAGACTATAATCTATTTACAAAAGGGGGAAGCAAAATGCCATATTAATTTAATCTGGTTTCTGACCTGTGTTCCTCTGGGATTTACAGAGGGCTAGTCAGGCTGCTACTGCTGCTACTGCTGGGAAATCACTTAATATGAGACCCTTGACAAAGAAAGCTTGGTTATTACGCTGTACAGAGCTCCCTCAGGATGGAAAGCCTTTAATTAGCAATAGCATAGAGGTGCTTATTGGTTGGACTTGGACCTGAGGGCTAATTATCCTATTTCAGTCTTCTAAGTAAATGGTGTGCCAATGGTCATATTCACCTTGCTAATGAGACAGAGGGATAGAATAGGGACAATGAACCAGGTTGATTGAGAATTGTGTTTGCGGTGCAGTGCGTGTGTGGTGGGCCATCTGATTACAGAACCGAAGGTCATTGCTTTCTTCCAACTTGGAGGAAGTCTAATCCAGAGAGAAGGGTCAGAATTGGACGAGATACGACGGGAATAGCATCACAATCAAATGGACAAATTTAAAATCAGGTCAGCGAAGAAGTACCCTAAATTGTTCGACAAACTGGGTTAGGGATGCAGAGGAATAGGGCATTGTTGTGTCAGGGCATGGTGACAGAGTTAGACAACAGCAGATGAAGTTGAACCCTGTTTAGCTCTCAAACCAAACCTATTGTTAGAGAAAACATTTTTGCTTTGCCCTTAGCTTCCTCTGTGTACTGTTCTATGTCCTGCTTACTCCTTTTTCATCCTCCCTTTTCTTCTACTTCCAGAGGCAAATTAACCTTTTCTTCACTGTAAGCTCCAGCCCCAGGGACTCTTAAACTCCAAAGCTCTGACGGCATTTTAAATGGATGCTGGAGGAGGATTTGCCTTGCCAGCTACTTGCCAATAGCATTGAATAGCTCCCCTGGGCTCACAGGCCAAGCAGGCATCACCATAAGGCTATTGTTTCTGAGCTGAAGACAGTTAGCAGTGTTGCTTTACATGACTCTGACACCACAGCAGCATATGACTCCATGGATTAATGCTTGTGGCTTTTTCATTCAACAATGTGAATCTCGTTTTGTCTTGAGACCATTACAGTGTCAAAAGTAATTTAGCCACAAAGTGGTGTTCCTTGTTCAAAGCTCTGGTTTTCTTTCAACACTCTTAGTCAATGTTGCCTTGTCTGCTCTGCTGTTGGTCCACACCATGACAGATCAAATCTATCTGTTAGTACTGTAAACTTTGATCTCTGGTGATTGATTGATTGATACAATCTTTGTCCCTGCATGGCATTCATACCGTTGTAATATGAAGCCTCTGTACTCGGCCTGGCCTCAAGCCTTAAAGATTCCCATCTCATTCTGGTCCTCTTTTCTTTTTTCCCCATAAGAGTCCCACAGATGTTAGCCAAATTCATGTGATAGTACAGTATGTGCAAATGCAATCTCAAGATTGGATCTTTGTTGTCAGGCAATGTTCAGAAGCTGGAATGAGACATTACAGAATTAAAACAGTAATGAAAAAGAAGCTAGAACCAGTATACTTGAGGATTTTGCAAGTAAATTGCCAAGGGGGAATTTTCAGCCTTTCCCCTAATTATACTTCAGAGCCTGCAGTGCTAAATGAGGGAGAGGGGAGAGCGGCATGGGGATTGCTTTAATGGGCAAAGCGTTGACGAGCGTCCTATAAACACCAAATGTTACTCGCTCTGAATATTTCAACAGGGCTTAGCATTTTAGAACGTCTCCCAAGCTGCAACAATGAGAGCCGTTGGCCTTGGAGAGAGACGTGCGTGTCACCACACAGTCCCAACAGATCCTGTGCAGGCAACTCAAAGCCAGGGTTGAATGACTATAGTGCTTGCTATAACCCATACCCATGAGTAGTTGGCCTTGGCTGGCTATCTTTAAACCAGGCCTTGTCATTCTCTAACTGCCTCTCTATCTATCCATGATACCCAATCAAAATGGGCCCTGAAACCTTTTAACACTCACTTTATACAATACATTAACTGCCATTGTCTTCATGGAACATCTGTACCATATGGTTAATGTTCTGATCTACCCGCCTTACAGGGGAAATCATTATATTTATAGAAGTTTCCATTAGGCTATGTTGTATGTACCATCTTAAATAAGCATGCTCCATTCAACAAATGTAGAACTAGGAATAGATATAGCCCTTTGTTCACTCCAGGCCTGTCTGCCCTTGACCAGCACAAAAACATCCAGTGGCGTTCTGCATTAGCATCGAATAGCCCCCGTGATATGCACTTTTTCAGGGAAGATAGGAACCAATATACACAGGCAGTTAGGAAAGCTAAGGCTAGCTTTTTCAAACAGAAATTTGCATCCTGTAGTACTAACTCAAAAAAGTTAATCGGACACTGTAAGGTCCATGGAGAATAAGAGCACCTCCTCCCAGCTGCCCACTGCACTGAGGCTAGGAAACACTGTCACTACCAATAAATCCACAATAATTGAGAACTTCAATAAGCATTTTTCTACGGCTGGCCATGCTTTCCACCTGGCTACCCCTACCCCGGTCAACAGCCCTGCGCTCCCCACAGCAACTCGCCCAAACCTCCCCCACTTCTCCTTCACCCAAATCCAGATAGCTGATGTTCTGAAAGAGCTGCAAAATCTGGACCCCTACAAATCAGCCGGGCTAGACAATCTGGACCCTCTCTTTCTAAATGTATCTGACGAAATGATTGCAACCCCTATTACTAGCCTGTTTAACCTCTCTTTATTATTGTCTGAGATTCCCATAGATTGGAAAGCTGCCGCGGTCATCCCCCTATTCAAAGGGGGAGACACTCTAGACCCAAACTGCTATAGACCTATATCTATTCTACCCTGCCTTTCTAAGATATTTGAAAGCCAAGTTAACAAACAGATTACCGACCATTTTGAATCTCACCGTACCTTCTCCGCTATGCAATCCCCTCTCGCTGCTGGTGATTCTTTGATCCACCTCTACACAGACGACACCATTCTGTATACCTCTGGCCCTACTTTGGACACTGTGTTAACTAACCTTCAGATGAGCTTAAATGCCGTACAACTCTCCTTTCGTGGCCTCCAACTGCAAGTAAAACTAAATGCATGCTCTTCAACCGATCGCTGCCCGCACCTGCCAGCCCATACAGCATCACTACTCTGAACGGTTCTGACTTAGAATATGTGGACAACTACAAATACCTAGGTGTCTGGTTAGACTGTAAACACTCCTTCCAGACTCACATTAAAAATCTCCAATCCAAAATTACATCGAGAATCGGATTCCTATTTCGCAACAAAGCATCCTTCACTCATGCTGCCAAACATACCCTTGTAAAACTGACCATCCTACCGATCTTCGACTTCGGCGATGTCATTTACAAAATAACTTCCAACACTCTACTCAACAAATTGGATGCAGTCTATCACAGTGCCATCCATTTTGTTACCAATGCCCCATACACTACCTACCACTGCGTCCTGTATGCTCTCGTTGGCTGGCTTCATACTCATTGCCAAACCCACTGGCTCGAGGTCATCTACAAGTCTCTGCTAGGTAAAGCCCCGCCTTATCTCAGCTCACTGGTCACCATAGCAGCACCCACCCGTAGCACGCGGTCCAGAAGGTATTTCTCACTGGTCACCCCGAAAGCCAATTCTTCCTTTGGCCGCCTCTCCTTCCAGTTCTCTGCTGCCAATGACTGGAACGAACTGCAAAAATCTCTGAAGCTGGAGTCTCTTACCTCCCTCACTAGCTTTAAGCACCAGCTGTCAGAGCAGCTCACAGATCACTGCACCCATGTGTAACTCTGTGTTGTTGTGTGTGTCGAACTGCTTTGCTTTATGTTGGCCAGGTCACAGTTGTAAATGAGAACTTGTTCTCAACGAGCCTACCCGGTTAAATAAAGGTAAAATAAAATTAAATAAATAAAGATAAATGTATGGGCAATGGAGTGCTATGCTGGGTAAGGCAGGTATGCAGCATTAGGCTGTCATACAACGATGCTCTCACTACAATCACCCTGTCAGAGCCAGACTGCGTCAACTTTGTAACCCTTTTTATTTTTGATTCGTCACTTCAACCTGTACATAGTTCTCTCTCAGTGGTGGTTAAGATGTTGGTGAAACAGAACACAATGCTTGTTTAGGACACAATGCTTCCTGAGGGTGGAAACGGGATGTTGTTATATAACTCAGTGTCGTTATGTGCCATTTCCATCACCAGCAGCAGCCAGCGACCCTCCCCACGGCCCATTCTGTGACACACAAACAAAAAGAGGCAGACCCTGTAGAATAATGTCTAATCTTGCTTGTTTACAACTTCAATCTCAGATTTGTCCTTTTCTAGCCCTAATCATATCTGAGCTAGAAATGTGGCTCTTGGATTAAGAACACAATGCTAATGGTTCGCCTCTTATTAGCCCTGTCATCCTCAGCCTTATCTGGGTCTCTACCAGTCCCAGTGCATACAGCTGGGACTGGCTCTAACAAAAGGAGGCAGTTGTGACATAACGTTTTTACAGAAGCAAGTGACTGGGAGCTACTTGCCTAACAATGGGACTAATGGCGTGTGTGCTCATATGTAAAGTGTCAATCCTGTGTGAATCGGGGTTTAGTCAATTTTGGAAGGATTATGGATTTTGAGGTGAAATGTGAATGTGTTAATATATTAATGTGTGAATGTGTTAATATATTAATGTGTGAATGTGTTAATATATTAATGTGTGAATGTGTTAATTCTTCTGATTTGCTATCTTTGAGACCCAAACCTTGCCAAGAATCTTACAATCTATTACTGATTCACTTGACATTAACAACAATTAGACCACACAATCACAATCCATTAGACAACACGTGACACAATTCCAAAGCATCTGGGTGATTTATATACAAACTTGAAGCCAAGGTCTGAGTGAGAGGGAGTGGATAGGAGTGAGAGAAGGAAAGAGAAAGGGAGGTGATTATTTTGGGAGTGTTTTCTAAAGCTGATGCCCAGCAGGCAGCTGTATATTAACCTCTGAACAAGGAGCTGTTGCTGGATCAATACCTCTGTCCTCACCAAAGGCTGAAAGGGAAGTGCACTGCCACTGAGCAAATTCATTAAAGGCCTGGTTAGTGGCACAGCACAGTGGGGTTTGGCTGGGTATCCAGTCTCCACTGGCTGACAGGTTCAGGTCTGGAAAATTAAGTTCCCTTTTAAGACAAATATACTGCTTTGAAAGGATTTGTGTGGATTGAGCTGTGTACTGTATGAATTTGAATAAAACTTGAAAACCATCTTCAGAATGATTAATAAGATAAAAATTCCATGATCCTTTTAGTCTGTCACGAGATGTAAGGACCCAATAAGACCTCCAAAGAGAGCAGAGTCTCCACATAGTCAAAACCAGTCCAATGGCCAGTTAGCAGTCTGCTAACCCTGAAGAGCTGGTTCTGTTGTTCAGTGCCTACCTTTTATTAGCATCTCGCTAATAGGCCTAGTTAGTGTGCCTTTTTTTACAGAGGTAAACTAAGCAGGCTGCTCTGCTGCTGGAAGAATAAACCCACTCTGACTCTTTTGTACTTCTCAGATCAGACGCTTTATCAAATATGTCCTACGCTAAGTTTGTTAATTTTTCGCCAACCGGTTCCCGCACTTTCATCTTATTTGCGCCTAATGAACTCAGTGTGATGCATATTAAAGCTCTTTAAGGCCACGCAGAGAGGCAGTCGGCAAAACAATGTGCTTCCAAACTAAGCATTTACAGAATACAGTATATGTGCTGCGAAGCTTGAATTGTGTAGTGATCAGGCTCAGATTGGGTTTGAAAAGACAATGTGTGTGTGTGTGTGTGTGATGCGTCAATGCGTGTGTCAATGTGTGCTTGTGGCTTTCTCTTAAAATAATCTCCTCCATGCGCTGTCTGTCTATGATTAGTAACAGTCACACTGTTCTCATCCTGCTGAAGGACTAAAGTCACTTGAAATCCAGTGGTCAGAGTTAGAATCTTTTGGACAAAGGAAATAATTTTAAGTTTTGTGTGCCTCTGTCTCATGATCATTAGACTCCAAAATTGCAATGTTTGAATCCATATCAATTCCTATGGACTGCATTTCTACCTGATTATAATTGTTCATCAAAGAGTAAAAAATAATAATGAATATCCTGACCAGTGACAGGTTTCCTACCTTCTCATGTGTGCAACGTGATTCTGTCAGAGATGGCGGTGGGCAGACTATCAAAGGTCCCTCTGATTGAACTGTCACTTAGACCTGGTTAAATAATTATCGAGGACGGTGCGTCAATGTCGAACTTCAAACAGTGTTAGGCTGTATGCAGGAATGTGAATAAAAAGAGATCTCTGTCTCTTTGATTTCATATGTCTCTGTAGATGACGTGGGAGCACATCATATCAATTAGTTATGCCCTTGGCTTACACCACACACTAGTAGTTCACAAACCTGCTGAATTTCAGTCTCCAAACAACCATAAATGAATTACACAATGCATCGACTCCGTGTTATACACCAAGAGAAAATATTACATTCTCAGGTGTGTCCACTGATGCCGCATAGTACTACAGCATGTAGAAGCTTAGTTCAAACTCTTGTCATGTTCAAACTCGTCATGACACCATAGAAGGTAGACATAAGCAGAAGTGTGATGTTCTCTCAGGGTAGAATGGTAAAACGAGTGGCTGACACTGGGGGTTCACTAACGAAAGTAAATGTCAGCCAGGTGTAGGTTGAAGGCTGCTGATTAGGCTTGGTGCTGTCTCTGTGCTCTATTCATCATTGGAAACCGCACCAATGAATAGGGCTACATAGGGCTGTATACCGACTGAATAGTGATACTTCCCCTACCAATCATTTTCCTCCTCACACACAAGCAGATCACGTAGTACACTAACAAATATACATGTTTACATATGCACACACACACACACACACAGGTGAAGAACAGCTTGCTGCTGAAATAGACCCAGCAGTCCTGTAACACTTCCCCTGAGTGACATCTCTTTTACCGTTGCAGGCAGGCCACAGCTCCCATGACGCTTACGCTAAGCCTGTGCTTCCCCACTGTGTGTGAGAACTGGTGATGGGCGTTTAAAGCAGCCTGAGCCCAGGGGGATCTTCCATCTACTTGATAATTATCTCTGTGCCTGTGGTCCAGGTTCCATACACAGCCAGCCTGACCCTGGAATGGAGATGTACGGGGCTGCAGCACTTCTCACCATCTTTCCATAGAGCCTAGAGTGCTGTGATGCGTGCACATGCTTGTGTGGGTCTGCACAAGCATCCGTGTGTGTGTGCCTGTGCATCCGCGTGGCTAAGGCAGATGAATTACAGCAGCCTACAGTATAGTGCTGTGAAGCCGGCTGTATTTGTCTCGGCGTTGTTCTGCTTCAGCCAATGAGACAGACTGAGATAAGTGAGAGCTCTCATACAGCAGAGGGGGGTATGAGGTTAGATAAAGGAAACAAACCCCAAACTAATGTTGTGGTAATTAAATGTGAGCGGTACATGCTCAACTCCCAGGCAGGATTTCCAACTGTGCTATCAGAGGGAGATGCTGAATGACCATGCAGTGAAGCTGTGTTCAATGACACAATTCCCACTGGGCACACACTGGTTGAATCAATGTTTCCACATAATTTCAATGAAATTACGCTGAACTAACTTGGAATAGACGTTGAATTGATGTCTGTGTCCAGTGGGTTCCTACTCCTCCACGCAGCAGCTTGCTTGATAAGCATTAATCTCACATAAATATGATATTTTTATACTTTTTAATTTAATTTTACCAGGCAAGTCAGTTAAGAACAAATTCTTATTTTCCATGACGGCCTAGGAACAGTGGGTTTACTGCCTGTTCAGGGGCAGAACAACAGATTTGTACCTTGTCAGCTCGGGGATTTGAACTTGCAACCTTTCGGTTACTAGTCCAACGCTCTAACCACTAGGCTACCCTGCAATCATGTTTACAGATCGTGAAGAATGAACAGGTTAATCTGAGCTACTAGAAAAAAATGACACCAAAAGCTCAGGCTACAACTAGTTTTCCTGTGCCCACAAAACAGTTCCATCATCAATTTCCTCAGCATGATTTAGGCTTCCAGCTGCATGCGCGTGAGTCATTATGCCAGAGCCTTGTTTGCCAGGTAGATCTGTGACGTCAGAGGCATCAGGAAGAGAGAACCAATAAACAGACAGACTTGTCTAGACCGACTAGCTTAGCCAGCACTGACTGTTGCTGTGGAAACCGCTATCCGTATTGACAGACAATTCCATGGCAGGAGAATACGGCCATCATTCATCAGAGCTTTAGGATCCCCTGTCTCCTGTCTCAGAGAGGTGATGTCACAACAGCCAACCAGCAGAGAGAGAGGATCCATCAACTCTGCTTTACACTAATCCCCGATTCCCTGAGCGCTCTACTATCACCTCTGTCTATGATCAGGTTACGACAGCCAGGAGAGATGACTGAGGTCAGGATACAGAATATCACATCTGCTCCTCAGTTCGTCCCCATTTAAGACACTGTAATAGCTTTGAAGTACTTCAATGGGGTGACAACCTGTATCTGCCTTACGTCGGTGTTTGTTCTATTCCCCATGTTAACCTCTGTGAGTCTCTGATTCTACTTGTAGTTCAACTTAAATTAGTACAAGGTTATTGTGGCAGCAGAGGCCTATGCACCAAACCCAGTACTTCTGGGTAGACAGCCTACATAGTGGAATACAGGGTTGCACTCTCTGCAGTAAAATGCACAGTTTATATTTGCATTGCAAAATAACCTTAATAAAATCTTAAGTTAATAGCCTTTAAAGTTCAGTCAGACAGTCCTTTGGTGCTTTAATATGCAGTGACCTTTAAAAGACATACAAGATTAAGCACAGATGGTCAATTTACATTTCTCACTTCATTTAGTCATATAAAGAGAATCATGTAATTTTGATGAGCAGAGCATATACCAGTGTGTACTAAATAATTCTACACCCTGAGCTCAGTTGGGAAGCACTGATGCTTTCAAATCTCTGGCCTAGTCTGTATGCCATTGGTCTGTTCTGTAGCTCTCCCTGGTGGTTAGTTGGAAAACCGTGCGGACATGGTGATGTGGGTTACAAGAGAAGATCAGTTATGGTCCCCTTCATCTGCTGGTAGAGGGCAACTCCTCTGTCTTTTGCAGTGCAGTTTGGTCTAGCTATATCAATAACATCGCTGTAGAAGTGCTGTGTGACACACAATGTATTTTTAGTTAGTGCTTCACAACAGTACTTAAAAGATCTAAGGACACATTGGAAATACTTGATGAGCTCCAACTCTGTGTTCATTTGCTTACAGTGCCTTCAGAAAGTATTCACACTCCTAGACTTTTTCCACATTTTGTTGTGCTACAAGGTGGAATTAAGATGGATTTAACTGTTGTTTTTGTTGTCAACGATCTACACAAAACTCTATACTGTGAAAGTGGAAGAAATATTCTAATATTTGTAAAAAATATATTGAAAAATAAAGCACTAATATATCTTTATTAGATAAGTATTCATTCCCCTGAGTCAATACCAGTGGCGGTCAGTGCCGGACGAGGGAGGACAAGAAAATGTTTTAATAGCATGGCCTTATTTCCATTACAGGATATTGGATGACTGCCATTCATATTCCATTAACCCAGCTCAATGTAACAGTGATGGGTTTAGGCTACTTATAACATGATACTCAAATTTTCCCTATACCCAACATGAGGTTGCTGCAACCTAGCCTATGAATGAAAGTTTACAACGTAGGTACACAGGTCGAGATACATTTCAGTAATCAAGGTTACAGACATTGACACGTTCAATACCACCTTGCACAATCTTGCCTGCATCTAGCTCATCTAGGGTGTAATCATTAGTCCAACAGTTGCAAAGGAGAGTTTCTATTGGACAAATTCAGGCATGTTTATGTTTTTCAACAGAATCAGCGGAATGAATACACCCCTATCACATGCAAACAGTTCACTTTCATAGCAGCCAGATCGTTGTATAATTCCTTCTTGCATCTACGTGCATCTTACCTTTTTCCCTTCGCTTGTGGACTTCAGTGCACAACACTTCAGCAGTCAGTGACCAGGCGAAATAACCTTTCTAAGCCAAACCTTCATATCATTACACACAGCCTACATCATTGTCGCCATATTAGCTAATGTCAAGTCAACAACATAGCTAATATAACTAACGCGTTAGTAAACCCACTTCAATCATGCAGTACAGTTAGCAAGCAGTTTAGCAGTTACGGTGGCAATAAATTAATCAAATCAAATGCTTACCTTGACTTGGAAGAGTTCCAGTGTTGAATAGCCATAGCCAGCTAGGTAACATAGCATCCCTCTCTGTTTGAGCCAGGTGTTTGAGTAATCTAAACTAGCTAGCTAGCTGAATTTGCTAGCTAAGTAAGTGAAACAAATCATTTTTTAAATGAAATATAGCTAGCACTCTCTCTCTCTCTCTCTCTCTCTCTCTGTCACGTCTCCTTCATTTTTGAAGAAATTAATTTGTTCAAAACGGTTAAACTATTGTCTCTCTCTCTTTGAGTTAACTACACACCTCATTTATGCACTGCAGTGCTAGCTAGCTGTAGCTTATGCTTTCAGTACTAGATTCATTTTCTTATCCATTGATTAGGTGGACAACATATTAGTTCATGCTGCAATAGCTCTGATTGGTTGGAGGATGTTCTCCAGAACTTGCCATAATTACTATGTAAGTCTATGGAAGGGAGTGAGATCCACGAGTCAATGTGCACAGAGGAAGATGTAAACAAGCTGCTGATGCTACTGTAGACCTTCATTGAAACCTTCATTGAAACAACGTGTTTTAATCAATTATTTGGTGACGTGAATATATTTAATATAGTTTTATCTAAAAATAGACACAATTAATGTTTCACTATTTTTATGAAATTCACCAAGGAGGATGGTCCTCGCCTGCCTCCTCTGGGGAACCTCCACTGGTCAATACAAGTTAGAATCACCTTCAGCGATTACAGCTGTGAATATTGCCACACCTGGAGCTTTCCACACCTGGATTGTGCAACATTTGCCCATGATTCTTTTCAAAATTCTTAAAGCTCTGTCAAATTGGTTGTTGATCACTGCTTGACAACCATTTTGTGTTTTTTCCATATATTTTAAAGCAGATGTATGTCAAAATTGTAACTCGGCCACTCAGGAACATTCACTGTCTTCTTGGTAACCAACTCCAGTGTAGATTTGGCCGTGTGTTATTGTTTGGTGAAAAGCAGACTGAACCCGTTTTTCTTACCTTGTAGATAATTGTACTTTATGGAGGTACAGAGATGAGGTAGTCATTTAAAAATCATGTTAAACACTATTATTGCACACAGACTGAGTTCATGCAACATATGTGACTTGTTAAGCACAGTTCTACTCCTGAGGCTTGCCATAAAAATGGGGTTGAATACTTATTGACTTAACACATTTCAACTTTTCATTTTGTATTAATTTGTAAATAAAAAATAAAAAATACATAACTCCACTTTGACATCATGGGGGTTTTGTGTGTAGGCCAGTGACAAAACATCTCAATTTAATCCATTTTAAAGAGAAGCAATAAAACTCTTCTAAAACTCTTATCAGACTCTTACGTGAACTATCGTCTCCTCTTTCTCATACTGTATATTCTAAAAGATATCATATTCTCTGTTCCAGGATGAGCCCTCCAGGGCTGTAGTCGCGCCCTAGCTGGAGACATGTTCTAAGGGCAGCAATAGACCTGCGCTGTGACAACCATGAAAGGGTTAGGAGTCAATCGCAGCCGTCACCTGTCGGACTCCTGTGAGCCATCGGGGGCCCCAAAGAAGCCCCTGTACCCCTTGACCTCTGACGCCCACGGCCCCTTCCTTCTGAGCCCCACCATGAACCACTACGGCACCCTGGACCCCCACCAACTCTACCAGGGCCCCAACCCCCAATCCCTGCCTTCGGAGTGCCTGCTGCCCCTCAACCAGATGTCCAACAGCAGCACATTCCCCCGCCTCCACTTCACCTCCCAACAAGAGCAGGCTGACTACTCCCCGGACTACTCCCAGGGCTACATGGTCCCTGCCGGGGGTGGGCCTGTGGGCAGCCGGGCGGGCACCCTGTCCACCTCCATGTCCATGGGCCTGGGTCTTAGAGGGGCTCCCATGATCACCAGTGGATCAGTTACCATCTCCTCTGCAGCAGCAGCCAAGATGAACCGGCTGCCATCTAACCTGCTAGACCAGCTGGAGAAGCACCTACCCCTGCAGAGGGATGGCTTCAGTACCCTCCAGTTCCACCGGGGCAGGGTGGCCAAGCAGCGCAGCGAGAGTCCCGGACGGATCCGCCACATCATGCACTCTGTCCAGAAGCTCTTCAACAAGTCCCAGTCGCTGGAGGGCTCGGTGGTCAAGGGCAACATGAACAGCACTACAGGGGGAGGTGAGGAGGGGACCAGGCAGACCCGCAGGAGTAAGAGTAAAGACAGGGCTAATACTGAGACACTGAAGCAGCAACCTAGCAGGCAGAATGCACTTGGGCTCTGGCGCTCAGACAATGCCCTGGACAGTGACACAACCGCCAAAGCTGGCACTATCGCCGTGGGCTACCGTAACCCACTTAGCATGATGACGCTGGGCAGGGCGGTGTCGGACAGCCAGGCTCCTCCCAGGCACCTCCCACAGGGCTACAACACCATCTCTGCTCACACACTCAAGGCCTCCAAGAGCAGCAGCGACCTCAAGTACCTGGCCTGCCCGCAAGCGCTGGTAGGGACCAGGGGAGGGGAGCTGGTGGGAGGAGGAGGCAGGGAGAGCACCCTGGTGAAGAGAGGCTCCTGGTCCACACTGACCCTCAGCCAGGCCAGGCAGGTGCTCCAGAAGGGCTCAGCCACAGTCAACAGGAAGCTGCTCAAAACCAAGTCGTGTCACCAGGACCTGACCTGTCAGTACCTCCAGGTAGGAGGCCCAGTGAGTATTATTCAGGCACTAGCATCCACTGCACCCCCTAATTCCCCTCACAGCTTTACTGTTCCCTGAAATGAGGAGATTTGTTTTAAAACCGAATTCATTTTAATCATTTTTTAACTACTGCAGCAGTATCTTCACATTTACAGTCTATAATCCCATTATTCAAATACTTTCATTTCAAATACACACACAGTACATTCACATGAAATGACCAATTCAAGGTCTCTCTCATTAAGCTAGTTAAAAGATTGTCTGATTTAGTGGAGTTGAAGGTTTGGTGACTCATTGTGGCCCAATGCTGTCTGTAGATTCCCCTGGGGGACTGGAGCGCTACGCTGGGGGGCCGGGGCCGGCCCGGGGGTCTGGAGATCCCCTGCCGGCGGATGCGTAGTGGCAGCTACGTCAAGGCCATGGGGGACGTGGATCAGGACAGCGAGGAGTCGGAGGGAAGCCCCAAACCCTCACCCAAAACAGCTGCCCGCCGCCAGAGCTACTTGAAGGCCACCCATCAGTCCCTGAGCGAGCAGCAGCCTCCACCACCACTGTACAAGTGAGTGAAACAACCTCAAGAGGAAATATGCATGTAGATCATACTGTAGTTAATACTGTTTAGATATGTCTCAGAAGAGGGGCTTGTTTCTCATTATCAATCTATGTCATGACAGAACAGATAACATGGGATGTCCGAGGGAACGTATTATTTTATAGAGAAGTAGCTACAGACACCCTGCATGGAAACCTGCCTGCACTAAAAGAGAGTTGAATATAGCAATGCAATTCAATTAAAGTGGCCACCACAAATGGACAGCAGGGGGCAGAATCCTGACACTGATGTGGAACAGTTTCTACAGTATATGCAAGGTAAAACCTGCAGGCTGCAACAGACCCTTGTTCATTAGGAGTACATATCAGCTTAACATGTTCTTAGGGGATGTTCATTTATAGGAAAAGGAAATCACCTACCAGCAACAGGTAACCAAAAATTTCCATTTGAGGTCAAAAAGGTGAAATGTTTTGTCATGTTCCCCACCACCTAAACCGGCAGGCCTCGCTGCTACGCTCTCACGCTGAAGGATAATGGGGTACTGTGGTCTCCGCTACAGAGTGCATGCTCAATGCAGCATTTGGCCAGGTCAGTGTCTCATGGAGGGGGGCAGCACGGCCCTCCATTCACACATGCCCACCGCTGCTGCCGCTTCTCTCTAACCACCCCAGTGCTTTGTGCCGTGCTCCTTCCCACACCCCATCTATTACCAAGTGCTCCGAGTGGTGTGTTAGTATCCCAGCCACAGCCAATCCAGTCATGTCTCTCATTATACACCACTGATTCCCCATGCAATCCCCTTCCACCCTCACCCTGGCACACACATTCCCACTAACAGGTGCCTTCTTGACAGACAAGTCAGAACAGAGGAAACAATCTATCCACCTCAGCAGATTCCATTAATGATTACAAAGCAAAAAAATAACTCAAATGTCCTCCCTTTTGTTTTGATGTTTACTGATGACTCAATGTTTCCTCTGTGCTGTCATTTTGATACCCAGCTACACCCCAATATCCTCTCATGTCACTGGTATTTAATCTCACGAAATCACAAGAGGTTTGGGGAAGGTTCAAGCATCCACTGAAAATGGATGCTCCAGCACCAGCGGTTCTCATCAACCCAAGACGTCACGTTTCCTCCCCACCCTTCATCCAAGTATTTTCCTTACTGTTGAGGGGTAATTCCAGCAGCTAATTCTACCCCCTTTCCCTGTAGCTGTCTCCCCTCCCTGAGAGAGCTCTCCACCAATCGGAGCCTGGACAACCTGGACTGCTTGGTGAGCCCAGGAGAGCCCCCGATGGTCATGCGACACTGGAATGATGGCAAAGACTTCCACCAGAGCTACTCTACCCTGGGCAGGGGCATGGTGAGCAGTGGGCAGGTATGTAAGTCCACTCTCTCTATTACTCAGGACACTCTTCATCGGGGTCTAAAACAGGCCTATCAGTTTGTGTGTGAATAATACCCCCATACAACAAATACAACAGAAGTGTGACAGATGTAGGTACTACTGAATGAAATGAATTATTCATAAGGAATGCCCTCAGTCAGTGCAAAGACCTTCAGTGTGGACAAGCCTCAAGCCTGAAACGACAACCAGAAATTAATAGGATAATAGGACAGCATGGTCAGCTTGCGTGCTAAAAATATAGACTGTAAAGATGGTTTCAAGATGGTAATAATCATTCCAAAACCATGGCTAAAAGTATTGCAAGATTCGAATGGATCAAATAACAGATAAGCAGCTACCAAGAAAAAGCTCTTATTTGTAAATATCATGAAATGGTGTGAAGTTTCATCATTTGATTTGAATGAAGTTTTAAAATGTATTTTGAATACTGAGCATCCCTGTTACATCTCCTTTCTTTCTTGGGGGATACAATGATGACCATGAGCCAACTCTGGCACCAGCATCCTCCTCACACTGCAATGAAAAGCAGGACGAACAAGCAGAGACTCCACCTGCTACCAACATCATTAAAACCTTGAACATCACAGCAGCCTGGTATAGAAGACTGGGCGTAATAGGCTATCATTGTTCCTCCTCCTCTACTCTGGCACTGTTTGAACAGTGAAACGAGCCCTTATCGCAGGGTGGACAGGTGAAGTTGACTCAGCTGGCCGGTCTCTCTACAATACCTACTTCCTGTCCATCCTATACAGTTGTATTATGATATATTTCTCCTGGTGAATCTGCTGTTGTGGAAAAGTGTCATGTTGTCAACACCAGAGCCTGTAAATGTGCTACACCAATAAACATGTCCTGTAGATCAATAGAGTCGCTGAGCTGAGCAAAATCAGACACCACCACAACCACTACGACTATGATGTGGAGAGAGTGGACAGCTTGTAGTGGGAGGCTGTTGATGCCTCAGTCACAGTGATTGCATTTGCTCCAGGGATGAGGAAAGGGAAATCAGACACCACCACAACCACTACCACTATGATGTGGAGAGAGTGGACAGCTTGTAGTGGGAGGCTGTTGATGCCTCAGTCACAGTGATTGCATTAGCTCCAGGGATGAGGAAAGGGAAATCAGACACCACTGGCTTGTCATCACTGATTAAACATTCTATGTGGTATTTCACAGATAGAATCTGTGTACAAACTGTATTGTATCAGTGAACACAAAGCTCAAACAGAATATTGATACCATGAGATATCTTCAACATGGTTATTGAAGTAGCTTACTTTTAATCAATCCGTTTCATTAAGTACAATTTGAACTGTGCATGATAACTCCTGTACCTATTTTCCTCAGTGCATGAGATTCTTTGGTAAATCTAACAGTCCTTTTGATTGGGCTCTTGTGAGCTGAGGGAAACAGGATCCTTCCCACACTCTCACCATACACCACTACCTTACTCCAGAAGCATGCCCTACCACCCGAGACTTGCACTGCTTTCGCCTCACAGGCGGTGGCGGGCTAGCTGTCACCTAAGTCCCCGCCCCCAACGTGTCAACCTGCACGTGTCCTTTCAGGTGTGTGGGCAGGGCTGCGGGCGCTCGCTGTACTGCGAGGGGGAGTCCCAGGCAGTGGAGGCTCTGAACCTGCCCACACCGACGTGCTTTCGCTCCCGCAGCCACAGCTACCTGCGGGCTATCCAGGCCGGCTGCTCCCAGGATGAGGACACCGCCTCAGTGGACTCTGATTCACCTCCACCCACCACCACCGGCTGCACCTACACCTCCAGCCCCAGTGAGTGTACTGTAATGCTCATAGGATGGAGGGGGGGGGGGCTCAATTCATTAATAATTGAGTATCTGCAAGATAAGGACTATTATGTAAGATTCCCACATGCATTGATGTATATTTTCAAATCCAGCAGAAGGGAAATTAATATGAAGGGTGTGAGGGACTGTACTTCTTCCGTTGTAAAGTGTATGTACTCAGTGACGCATGCACTTACACACAAACAGGGTGAGACAGATTCGGTCTCTGGCTGGTGGCACTGAATGGCCTACCAGCACAGTGTGGAAGTAGACGGGGGGGGGGGGGTGCAGCAAGACTGAACTGGTGCCAGCTAACTCATCCATACCCATTACACAACAGTGAGCAGGGGAGGTATGATGTCTGGTGATCATGGTGGGTTTGATGACCTGGGTCACACACACATATAGTACACACTACACACGCACTGGCGCTGCTGCTGTCTTCCATGCATGAGCACAACATTTCTCCTCTCTAGCCATCCTTATCAGATGATCACTCCATATCAAGCCATTTCAAAGTTTTAGAGGAATTACTTACATGACATGAAGCAATTCATCCATTGCAGCTGTGGATGGTCTCAGATAGGGGTCTGTCGACTGCTGGAGCCTGTGAACATAAGAACAGATCAAAACATTATTTGATCCCTCAAAAACATGAAGCCCAAAGCACGACAATCATGTGTTGAGTATGAATAAAAACACATCAAGGTCTACTTTTCATTGCAATTGTTTCCTCCAAACAATTTCTGTTTACATTCCTGAATCTGATGTATTTCTGTGGCTCAGCTCAGGGCCTTTGACGTCTGTTACCACATCAAGGCCTATGAAAAGGGCACTCAGACCAAGCTTACAGGGGGTGAAAAGTTTTATCGGGGTAGAGTCTGAGCAGCATGGAAATCAATGTGCCATGTGAATGCAGTCTCTTTGCAGCACAACAGCGATGCTTGCCCAGATGAACTTTGCCTCAGGGCAGACTGTAGTGGGCTTAGAGCAGGGACAGTAAAGTCGGTCTAGCTAGGCCTGCTTTGTGCTCTCTTGCTGAATCATCTTGGGTATTTCAAACAGATGCTGAAGCAAGGCCTTTACAAGGGCAGGGCACCCCATAATTGACATGTTAGAGACTATTGCTGTTTCCATTACATTTTTTGGGTACAGACTTAGCTATAGCCCAATATGAAAATTCAAAAGTGTCAATCTGAACATTAGACCATAGTGTATAATTTGACTCATAGTTTTCAGCCAATCGAAGTAACATGTTCCATCAAACATACTGTATCTTGCACTCTTGACACATTTGTCTTTTCTTACAAGCACTGATTTGACTGATTTATTGAGGAAAGTTTTACTTGCAATGACTGTGTGAAATGTGGTTGTCTTACCTAAATTGAATGCAACAATGAGGCTGCATTCACACAGCCAGCCCAATTCTGATCTTTTTTCCACTAGTTGGTCTTTTGACCAGTCACATCTTTTTCACAGAGACGATTGGTCAAAAGACCAATTAGTGAAAAAAAGATCAGAATTGGTCTACCTGTCTATGGCTGCACAGGTAGACAAATTCTGATATATTTACACAGGCAGCCAAAATATCTGATGTGATTATTCAAAAGACCAATTAGTGGGGAAAAGATCAGAGTTGTGCAGCCTAAATGCAGCCTGACTGCCCTGGATATTGCTGCATTCATAACCAAGTGTGAAGGTGGCAAGTATCAGTTGTGAAGTTGTAAATATCAGTTGAGTGCATGCATTCATTCACATGCTTTGAACTCATTGAGAAACCCCGATTGGCCAATGGCCAACAATCTGCTTCAACCATAAACTAAAAGTACAGATATTCTGCCTGTAAACAAATTATAGTAATAAAAAAACATATTAATATATAGATTGCTTTTAATAAATAATGTTTTGTTACGTTTAACTGCTTAAAATGCTGTTGTTGAGGTAATTTCCTTAGTTGGTGACATCAGAGGTCAGCATGTGGGAGAAGTCAGAGCTCAGGGATTATAGATGAGTTGAGTTTTCCACTAGTAATTACCAGTTGCAAATACCATTTCCGTAAATAACAAGTGTAGACTAAGAGTGAAATGCTTACTTAGAGTTTTTTTCCCCCAACAAAGCAATGTCAAGGATAAAGATGAAAAATAAACATACAAAAAATAAACATAGAAATAGTGACACAAGGAATAAATACACAAAGAATAACAATAAAGAGTAAAAAATAATATGGCTATATACTGGGAGTACTAGTAATTGAGGTAGCTGTCTACATATAGCAGGGCCGGGGTAAAGTGAGTAGGCAACATGATCAATAGTCAGTAGCAGCGTTTGTGTGTTTGGCGTCAGTATGCATGTGTGTATGGATGTATTGTGTACGTGTGTGCGTGTGTTTGGGTGACTGTGAATGTGTGGGTAGAGTCCAGTGTGTGTGCATAGGAACTTTCAAGTCGATTTTTCCCAGTCATATGTGGTAAATATAACATGTTCCCAATTGGTTATGAATGCAGGGCAGTTTTTCATTCGCCTGATGATAAGACAAGATGTGAAAATTCGTTTTTTTTTTTTGTTAAAGAATGATTGGGGTCTATGGGAGGGTGTCCATGGGCAAGAAAAGCTTGCCTGTGCGAAAAAATGATAAAAATTTACATTTAGAGGCGGGAACCTACGCTACCAGGGCGGGGATAAACGTACCCACAAAAATAGACAGAGATATTATCTGATGGGCGTTTAGAAATCATCTGTCGTATACCAAAACGTTGGAAAAACGTGACGCACTTACTGAACCAATCCTGTTCGTCTACGCTAAGATTGATGACCATCGACATCCAATGGTGTTGTCGTGTGTTTGACTCCAAGCACCATCTTCAAGGGTGTGTCCTATTCGATTCCCTTGTTTAAGGAAAGTACCTTGTGAACAATCAAATGCTACGTAGCGTATGCCTCTCTCACTATTAAAACGACTATGAATGAATGAACAGAAAATACGGATTTATTGACTCACCTTTATCAAAGTAAGAATCAGTATTTTATAACGTACTCCTGCATGCACAGAGTTTTGAACCGATCGGTATTAAACGTCGTTAGCTAGTTTTAAGCTTAGCTAGCTAACGTTACCTTGCTGGTTAACGTGGATGAATCGCCCTGATTCTGGTAACCACGTAGCTAGCCAGCTTGCTAGTAATGGTAGCTAGGCAGCTACATCGCACGAGTCGTACAGATGCTTGTTTCATTCCACTGCTAACGTAACTGGCAGTCATTTGTCACGCTAATACTTGAGCTGTTATTATTAACATGTGACAGTTTGTGGCGAATATTGTCTAGCTAGCTAGCAGCAATGCATTTGTATTGTTCTTTAGCTCGTTTAGCTAGCCAATGTTAGCGATGCCTGCGAAAGCAACCGTATTGTTAACCAGCTAGCTGCCATCGTGATAGCTAACGTTAGCTAGTTACCCGCTCTATCAACGCTGACAACCACTGGTTGAATTAGCAAATTAGCAAACCAGTTAACTAGATTCCTATTTTGGTGAGACTGGTAAAATTCAATGACTAGTTTCATCTCATACATTTTCCCACCATGACATCGACCATATGATCTAGCTAACGTTAGATCCCGTTGCTAGATCATCCAGCCAAGTTAGCTAAAAAGCTTGTTTGACATTCTTGTGTTTTCGTTTATTCTGCTTAGTCTTAGTTGCACATTAAAAGGTGTGCGTGTGGTAAGTTAAGTGGTAAGGCTACCTCCTTGCCAAATGCTTTAATAATGCATTCATTTGTTGGGTTTTACTGCTATGATCAAAGAGCAAATGGCTCGCTGACGATTTGTGAACTAAACAGAAATTAAGCAAGTATGGATTGCTGACTATACTTTACTATTTCAAAACATACTGTTATGAATTTATCATTCCGGTCAACTGATGTTCGTGGGAGTTTATCTTGCTTAGAAGTCAGTTGAAGGCCAATAACTATTTCAGTAGCAATCCCCTGTCGCTTGCCTTCTTATTGCCTTATAGCCAAAGGCCTTTAATAGTCTGATTAGAGAGTACTGCATATACAATCAATAATTGAGCAGCTTCTGGAACCGTGCTCACTGAAGTGCTTTGTAGTTAGACAGCTGGGCCTTTTCAGAGGTGATTTGATCAGTGCTCTGTGTACCGGGGACCAGCGTAGAATCCTTGACTCAAAGTTTTAGCCTGAAAGTTGTTGTAGGGCTGGGATCAGATGGCCATTCATTCATAGGCTTCAGATAACACGAATACAGACAGAGTTGCATGCTCTGGCTATACACCCACACGGACTACAGACATACTCATTGGTGAGTCAGTGGGTGGTGTGAGGACTTTTGTTGCCTGAAATATGGTACATTTCAGATCACCCCAATTGGTAGAGTAGTAAAATTACTCATTGGTGGGTTGTGCTAGAGAAATGACTCAAAGTAGCACAATGATGCAATCCCGGCCAGGGAGTCTGCAAGCCTCTCCTATCAGGTTTGTCTGAATCCCTGTCCAATTGAAGTGACCACTCTGTCAGAATTGGGTCACAAGCAGGATTTCCTGCATCCATGGTGTCATAATTCAATCTCAAAGGCTCAGTCTGAGGAAGTGGGACGGTGTACTGCTTGTGTAGCTGGTCACTACACACACTGCTCTAAAAAGAGGGTCGCCCAATCCTACGTCCCTGTCCAGCTTGTCTGCCGTTTTCTCTCATCAGCCCTTTCCGTCCCCTCTGGGTTTGGGCAACCAGCCTAGTTCTCCAGCAGACAGCCAGTCTGCATGTCCCCCTGCCACTATAATGCCGTTAATCTGGGGCTAATCCAACCTCCGGCTGTGCCTTGTGCAGATTGGGAACACCCACAGGAGCACCAATTAAAGGTTTCCCAGGCAGCACTAGTCCACTGGGGGCATGGATGTTTAGTGTTGCCGACAGGAAGGAATGCAGGAATCAGCTCTGGAGTCACCAGACCACCAAGGTCCCATTCAATGGGTTGCAATGGCAGACATGTTGTAGAATGTTCAGAGAGAACATACATGCTGCTTTTTCTATCTGCAGCGTTTAGAACTGTGTTCCCTCAAGGTTGGGAAAACAACTAAATCAGCTCTGTCTCATCTCTCCCAGCTGAGGCTAGTTTGAGTAATTAACACACATCTCAATTGGCAGGATGAGGAGTGCACAAAAATAAGCCCAACAGTAATTAAACCGTCAAAATCCCACAGCATTCTCCAGACACTTGACACCCTAAGAGAGCAGAGGAGTAGGGCTGTCCCCGACAATAATTATTGGTTGACTAGGAGTCAGTCGTCCTTAGTTCTTTCGACTGATCTATTGGTATAAATGTTCAATGTGTATTTTTCCATATAGACATGCTATGCATCCCACCTCGCCAACAGCCAGTGAAAGTGCAGGGCGCCAAATTTAAAACAACAGAAATCTCATTAAAATTCCTCAACCATAGAAGTATTTTACACCATTTTAAAGATACACTTCTCGTTAATCCAACCACAGCGTCCGATTTCAAAAAGGCTTTTTGGCGAAAGCAGAACATATGTTAGGTCAGCAACTAGGCACACAAAGCATTCAGCCATTTTCCAACCAAAGAGAGGTGTCACAAAAAGCAGAAATATAGATAAATTAATCACTAACCTTTGACGATCTTCATTAGATGACACTCCCAGGACTCAATGTTACACAATACATGTATGTTTTGTTCGATCAAGTTCATATTTATATCCAAAAACCTCAGTTTACATTGGCGCCATGTTCAGAAATGCCTCCAAAACATTCAGAGAAATTGCAGAGAGCCACATCAAATAACAGAAATAACGCATCATAAACTTTGATGTAAGATACATGTTTTTACATAGAATTAAAGATAAACTTGTTCTTAATGCAACCACTGTGTCAGATAGCGTATTCATTACAGAGGAAAAAGAAGGCACGGCGTGACCGCGCAGTAAACAACTTGTTGAAACAGCTCTTATTCGATCCCCTTGTTGTAATGTTTTATTAAGCCTTTATTACAGCAAAGACTAACAACAGTCACATTCATTGGTGAATGCAAATTCCAAAATGGAATGGTTTTATTGTTTTCGCTAATTATTCAAGATACGCTTTATTTTAAAACTAAAATGCTTGATTGCGTTCCAAATCATGAATGACTCCTAATACTGTGTGGTGACATGAACAAATGATTGATTGACACAGTAGCCTTTATAAGTATTGAAATATAGTTATGGTTAGTTATGGTATTAAGAGTAAACAGCATGTGCTCTTAGGCCTACAGCTCAATGGTGGTTATACAAGGCTGCTATACGAAGCTACTGATAAAGACATTACTTATTATTATGATGATAATGAGATCAAGAAAAAAGAGGGGTATGATTTTTCGGACAATTTGGAACAGTGTAAACAACAGTAAATTAATAATATATAATACGAGAGACTTAAGTTGGTTTCCTCTCACTTTTCTTAGACAAGGCAAGGGCTGTTTTTTCATCTCATTCTGCTGCTGCCTCCGCCGCATTGTTCTCAACACCATTATGCTGATTAACTTTGCTATTATGCACATAGCAACATGGTCTAGGGAAAGGCGCCAATTCAACACCGCACTGATGTGTTTCAGAACTGCGGATAGCGACCACTATCCAATGAGGAAGAAAGTAAATTTTTATTAATGTTGCACCATTGTTCTTACATTATAGAATTTCAGTAGCACGTCTCAGAGTGATGGACTGTGCCATCCCCACGGCCTCCACAATGGATTAGTCCACTCAGACAGGCGTGAATCAGACAGTTGTCTTATGGTGTCTTGCTACTGCTCGACTAAAGAAATCTTGGTCGACCAAAAGCCTATCGACCAAACAATCGATCGGTCGACTAAATGGGGTCAGCCCTACAGAGAACAGAACGGATTTTAAATCTACGATGAGTACAGAGGGCGAAATGACTGGGTCATGTCAGTGTCATTTATCTGGTTTTATTTTAACTGTCTGCCGGTCCGTTACTGGATATCAGATACGTCTCTCACATGTGCTGGTAGAGAGAGTATTTCCTGGAGCCTTAACTGCAGTGCTTTTAACAAGCAATCCAACTTCGGTTAACTAAAATCACCAACTTGTGATGATCACCAACATGTTGACAGTGCTGTTATGGATGTTAAGTGTTTTCCGAGCTGGAGTAACCCCATGAGACCCACAGAGAAACAGCCTTTTGCCTACTCTCCTAACACCTTTCCCTTTGATCAGTGCATGATAGACCGCTCCCCATCAGATCAAATTCCAGTTCTGTAATCAACTCATGCCTTGTGTATGAACATACAGTAGCTTGGGCAAGACAGGTTTAGCCTTGAATGTGTGATTCGCCGACGCATTCGCTACTCATGTTATCAGATATCCAAGTGCTCCGTGTTTTTGGAGGTGAACAGGGTACATGTTTTTCCCTACTAGTATCAGATACTTAGGGCTGGCATTATCTGTGGAACCAGTGGTTGAGTAGTAGCTTAGCTGGTTGGCACTGCCCCCACAAGAGCAGAGGTTCAAGGCAGCTTAGTTTATCTACCCCATAATCACCTCTGGGCGGACAGCCCATGATCATGGAGTAGAAAAGGGCAGGGCAAGTGTTGTACAAATCACAGCAGGACTGGACAGAGAGCATTTCTGTCATCAGTAATATGTTGTACTACAGCTTTAGTGAGTGCTTATTTCTGTCATTAGTGTTACTGATGTCATAGGAAAAAAGTAATATTCCTTTTGTTTGAGGGTGTAGGCTCTCTGTCAGTCTGGACATTGTACTGTGTATGGTCCACACTAGCCTCATAGATATGGGTATCAAGAGGCTTGTGGTACTTAGAACGTGACAACACGTTACATTAATTCACCCGTTTAGTCTTGTGGGTCTATGCTGGGCATTTGAGGAATGTGTCTCGTTCTCAGGGAGTAAATGTCCCTTTGTCCTCGGCTGGCGCTGGGCCCAGAGCCGAGGCTGTTGCTGCTATTACAGCAATGTGTGAGACAGCGTTTCTCTCTGTGGCCACTGGATTCCACAGCCCTGTTTGTGTGCATTGGTGACATTTTAATGAGGGATTAAATGGAGCAGGCTGGCGTTTGTTGATGACAGATCTCATGTCTACACTACCATGTTGATTTAAACAAAGGATATTGAAGGAAGTTTGGCCACACCAACATTAGCCTATATAGGACAGGCGTTTCCCTTTGTAACAGTGAATTGACTGTGAAACAGGCCTAGGCAAACCCATGTAATTACTCTGCCCTTGTTTAATTATTTTTTAAACCTTTATTTAACTAGGCAAGTCAGTTCAGAACAAATTCTTATTTATAGTAACTGTCTACCCCGGCCAAACCCTAATCCGGACAACGCTGGGCCAATTGTGCGCCTCCCTATGGCACTCCCAATCACGACTGGTTGTGATACAGCCTGGAATCGAACCTGGGTTTGTAGTGATGCCTCTTGCGCTGAGATGCAGTGCCTTAGACCGCTGTACCACTCAGGAGCCCTTGTAGTAGTCAAGTATGTAGGTTATTCCCTACAGTTACCTGTAATAGTGCTACCAACTTTTTTTTTAAATTCAGCCTGTGACTGTGTATGTGTGGGAGTAGACTTGGAGCCCATAATATGACTTGGTGAATGTGGTAACTGAACTAGAGGTCAACCGATTATGATTTTTCAACACCGATAGCGATTTATTGCAGGACTAAAAAAAAGCTGATAACGATGAATCATCTTTTTTTCTTTTTTCTTTTATACAGTTGAAGTCGGAAGTTTACATACACTTAGGTTGGAGTAATTAACTTGTTTTACAACCACTCCATACATTTCTTGTTAACAAACTGTAGTTTTTGCAAGTTGGTTAGGACATACTTTGCATGACACAAGTCATTTTTCCAAAAATTGTTTACAGATTATTTCACTTAGAATTCACTGTATCACAATTCCAGTGGGTCAGAAGTTTACATACACTAAGTTGACTGTGCCTTTAAACAGCTTGGAAAATTACAGAAAAGGATGTCATGGCTTTAGAAGCTTCTGATAGGCTAATTGACATCATTTGACTCAATTGGAGGTGTACCTGCGGATGTATTTCAAGGCCTACCTTCAAACTCAGTGCCTCTTTGCTTAACATCAAAGGAAATCTGACAAGACCTCAGAAAATAAATTGTAGACTTCCACAAGTCTGGTTTATCCAATTTCCAAACGCCTGAAGGTACCACGTTCATCTGTACAAACAATAGTACGGAAGTATAAACACCTTTGGAACACGCATCTGTCATACCGCTCAGGAAGGAGACGCGTTCTGTCTCCTAGAGATGAACGTACTTTGGTGCGAAAAGTGCAAATCAATCCCAGAACAACAGCAAAGGACCTTGTGAAGATGTTGCATGAAACAGGTACAAAAGTATCTATATCCACAGTAAAACGAGTCCTATATCGACATAACCTGAAAGGCCGCTCAGCAAGGAAGAAGCCACTGCTTCTAAACCGCCATAAAAAGCCAGACTACTGTTTGCAACTGCTCATGGGGACAAAGATTGTACTTTTTGGAGAAATGTCCTCTGGTCTCATGAAACAAATATATAACTGTTTGTCCATAATGACCATCGTTATGTTTCGAGGAAAAAGGAGGAGGCTTGCAAGCCGAAGAACACCATCCCAACCGTGAAGCACGGGGGTAACAGCATCATGTTGTGGAGGTGCTTTGCTGCAGGAGGGACTGGTGCACTTCACAAAATAGATGGCATCATGAGGGAGGAAAATTATGTGGATATATTGAAGCAACATCTCAAGACATCAGTCAGGAAGTTAAAGCTTGGTTGCAAATGGGTCTTCCAAATGGACAATGACCCCAAGCATACTTCCAAAGTTGTGGCAAAATGGCTTAAGGACAACAAAGTCAAGGTATTGAAGTGGCCATCACAAAGTCCTGACATCAACCCTATAGAAAATTTGTGGGCAGAACTGAAAAGGCGTGTGTGAGCAAGGAGACCTACAAACCTGATTCAGTTACACCAGCTCTGTCAGGAGGAATGGGCCAAAATTCACCCAACTTATCGTGGGAAGCTTGTGGAAGGCTAACCGACGCGTTTGACCCAAGTTAAACAATTTAAAGGCAATGCTACCAAATACTAATTGAGTGTATGTAAACTTCTAACCCACTGGGAATGTGATGAAAGAGAAAATCTGAATTAAACAATTCTCTCTACTATTATTCTGACATTTCACATTCTTAAAATAAAGTGGTGATCCTAACTGACCTAAAACAGGGAGTTTTTACTCTGATTAAATGTCAGGAATTATGAAACTAAGTTTAAGTGTATTTGGCCAAGGTGTATGTAAACTTCTGACTTCAAATGTATATTTGTAATAATGACAACACAATACTGAATGAACAATGAACACTTATTTTAACTTAATATAATACATGAATCTATTTAGTCTCAAATAAATAATGAAATATGCTCAATTTGGTTTAAATAATGCGAAACAGTGTTGGAGAAAAAAGTTCAAGCGCAATATGTGCCATGTTAAAAAGCTAAAGTTTAATTTCCTTGCTCAGAACATATGAAAGCTGGTGGTTCAATATTCCCAGTTAAGATGTTTTAGTTTGTAGTTATTTTAGGAATTATGACGCGTCAGAGTTTTCTAATCACATGCATATATTAGCAACTGGGACTGAGTAGCAGGCAGTTTACTCTGTGCACCTTATTCATCCAACTACTCAATACTGCCCCCAGCCATAAGAAGTTAATATTGCCTGCTAACATGAATTTCTTAACTAAATATGCAGGTTTAAAAAAATATATACTTCTGTGTATTGATTTTAAGAAAGGCATTGATGTTTATGGTTAGGTAAATTTGTGCAAAGATTTTGCTTTTTTTTCAGCAATGTGCTTTTGTTAAGTCATCACCCGTTTGGCAAAGTTGACGTAGGCTGTGATTCGACGATAAATTAACAGCCACCGCATTGATTATATGCAATGCAGGACAAGCTAGTTAACCTAGTAATATCATAAACCATGTGTAGTAAACTAGTGATTATGTGAAGATTGATTGTGTTTTTATAAGATAAGTTTAATGCTAGCTAGCAACTTACCTTGGCTCCTTGCTGCACTCGCGTAACAGGTGGTCTGCCTGCCACGCAGTTTCCTCGTGGATTGCAATGTAATCAGCCATAATCGCTGTCCAAAAATAGAGTATGAAAACTTGAAATCGGCCCTATTTAATCGGCCTTAACAATTAATCAGATCCCACTCAAACAGGTGTTTAAATAGCTAGCCACCTGTTGGTGAACATTTTATTATGATTTTTTAACAGCATGGTCATTACACAGGTGCACCTTTTTGCTGGGGACAGCAAAAGGCCATTCTAAAATGTGCAGGTTTGTCACGCAACACAATGCCAGAGATGTCTCAGGTCTTTGAGGGAGTGTGCAATTGGCATGCTGACTGTAGGAATACCAACCAGCACTGTTTCCAGATAATCAAATGTTCAATTCAGTACCAAAAGCCACCTCCAATGTCATTTTAGAGAATTTGGCCATTTGTCCAACTGGCCTCACAACAGCAGACCACGTGTAACCATGTCATCCCAGGACCTCCACATCCGGCTTCTTCACCTGTGGGATCGTCAGTAGGGGGAGGGCGGGGGTGCTGAGAAGTATTTGTCTGTAATAAAGGCCTTTTGTGGGGAAAAACTCATTTAGATTGGCTGGGCCTGGCTCCCCAATGGGTGGGCTTTGCTCCCAAGTGGATGGGCCTATGCCCTCAAAGGCCCATCTATGGCTGCGCTCCTGCACAGTAATGTGAAATCCATATATTTAGAGCCAACTGAATTTATTTCCATTGACTGATTTTTCAGTAAAATCTTAGAAATTGTTACATGTTGCGTTCTACTTTTTGTTCAGTGTAGTAAAATACAGTATACTGCCCAGCCCTAAATGCGCATTGTTCATATGTATTTCTTTTCAAAAACATTTTGATTAAAAAATATGGTTTACATGTAAGCTAACCCCGACTGTTTTTCTCCATTGTTGCGTATGTGTTGTTTTTGTTGCTAAACAACCACCCCGTCTATAGTCCCTTGAGAATTAACATTATTTGGTAACTAGGCTGGTAAGGGATTCCCATAGGTATAGACTGTCGTCAATGGAACTGAAGCCGCAGGATGACAGAAAACATGGAGGTGTGTGTGTTAGGCATAGGAAAATATGTTTAGGAAAATTTGGAATGTTTTTTTTAAATGTTTTTTTTACTTTTGAGCGTGCTTCTCTTTTTGCAGTGGTTTGATTTCAGTGATAATCCTCTACTCAGGACGCCTTTCTTTTACAACTCCATTTAGCTGGTGTGGTGGCTCAGTTGGCGCTACTGGAACTTGCTGCTTTGGCCTGGTTCAGGTTTCACAGAATGGTCCTTCTGTCCCTTCTCTTCCCAGCACTGCCGAGGTGTGTAAACAGCTCCTGTAAGAAGGATCCCCCGCCGGTCCCTCCACGCACTACCTCCAAGCCCTACATCTCTGTGACCGTGCAGAGCAGCACTGAGTCGGCCCAGGACACATACCTGGACCAACAGGACCACCGTGGCGAGGCCAACAGCCAATCAGGACGCAGCAGCAACTCTTCCGACAGCCTCTGCAGCCTGCGTACAGGCAGCCTGGCCAAGGGCCCAAAGCCCCCAGCCCCCGTCGCTGCCCCTGTCCCTGCCCCGAGGGACTCCCACCCACCACCCACCACCACCCAGTCTTTGCCCCAGGTCCAGCCCCAGAATGACACCCTAAACCCAGGCCCCAGCCTCACCCCAGACCAGTCCCTGACCCTACCAGAGCCTGTTCCCACCAAAAGGAAGCTCTCGTCTATCGGCATCCAGGTGAGCCCAGGAATCAATTTTCTAAATTGGCAAGACCGGGGTGTTCGGTTTGAATGTCTGACTTACTATAATGTGCTGCTACACAGAGGATGTGTAGAATGACTCATTCATTGTAGTGGTTGACTTGTAGGTGGATTGCGTTCAGCCAATCCAGAGAGAGGATCAACCGCCTCCCTCGACCAAGTTCCAGTCTATTGGAGTGCAGGTGGAGAACGGCAGGCCGTAAGTCAAAACCTTATCAACACCAGATTGTTGCTGTTTAGCTATTATCTCAATCTGCTGTTCAGAGCCACTTGTGTAATAGTCATCTTAATTTTCTCACGTGCTCTCTCTCGCACGTCTTGCCGTTTCTGCGTTTACTGGAAAGGCAAAGAGACCTCTCTCCTCTCATTTTTATTTAGTTTATTTAACTAGGCAAGTTAGTTAAGAACAAATTCATATTTACAATGACAACCCACTGTTCCCCGGTAGGCAAACTGCCTTGTTCAGGGGCAGAACAACAGATTTTTACCTTGTCAGCTCGGGATTCGATCCAGCAACCTTTCGGTTACTGGCCCAACGCTCTAACCACCTGCTGCCCCTCATGTCCTACACAGTGCCTTGCGAAAGTATTCGGCCCTCTTGAACTTTGCGACCTTTTTCCACATTTCAGGCTTCAAACATAAAGATATAAAACTGTATTTTTTTTGTGAAGAATCAACAAGTGGGACACAATCATGAAGTGAAACGACATTTATTGGATATTTCAAACCTTTTTAACAAATCAAAAACTGAAAAATTGGGCGTACAAAATTATTCAGCCCCTTTACTTTCAGTGCAGCAAACTCTCTCCAGAAGTTCAGTGGGGATCTCTGAATGATCCAATGTTGACCTAAATGACTAATGATGATAAATACAATCCACCTGTATGTAATCAAGTCTCCGTATAAATGCACCTGCACTGTGATAGTCTCAGAGGTCCGTTAAAAGCGCAGAGAGCATCATGAAGAACAAGGAAAACACCAGGCAGGTCCGAGATACTGTTGTGAAGAAGTTTAAAGCCGGATTTGGATACAAAAAGATTTCCCAAGCTTTAAACATCCCAAGGAGCACTGTGCAAGCGATAATATTGAAATGGAAGGAGTATCAGACCACTGCAAATCTACCAAGACCTGGCCGTCCCTCTAAACTTTCAGCTCATACAAGGAGAAGACTGATCAGAGATGCAGCCAAGAGGCCCATGATCACTCTGGATGAACTGCAGAGATCTACAGCTGAGGTGGGAGACTCTGTCCATGGGACAACAATCAGTCGTATATTGCACCAATCTGGCCTTTATGGAAGAGTGGCAAGAAGAAAGCCATTTCTTAAAGATATCCATAAAAAGTGTTGTTTAAAGTTTGCCACAAGCCACCTGGGAGACACACCAAACATGTGGAAGAAGGTGCTCTGGTCAGATGAAACCAAAATTGAACTTTTTGACAACAATGCAAGACGTTGTATGTGGCGTAAAAGCAACATTGCTCATCACCCTGAACATACCATACCCACTGTCAAACATGGTGGTAGCAGCATCATGGTTTGGCCTTGCTTTTCTTCAGCAGCGACAGGGAAGATGGTTAAAATTGATGGGAAGATGGATGGAGCCAAATACAGGACCATTCTGGAAGAGAACCTGATGGAGTCTGCAAAAGACCTGAGACTGGGATGGAGATTTGTCTTCCAACAAGACAATGATCCAAAACATAAAGCAAAATCTACAATGGAATGGTTCAAAAATAAACATATCCAGGTGTTAGAATGGCCAAGTCAAAGTCCAGACCTGAATCCAATCGAGAATCTGTGGAAAGAACTGAAAACTGCTGTTCACAAATGCTCTCCATCCAACCTCACTGAGCTCGAGCTGTTTTGCAAGGAGGAATGGGAAAAAAATTCAGTCTCTCGATGTGCAAAACTGATAGAGACATACCCCAAGCGACTTACAGTAGTAATCGCAGCAAAAGGTGGCGCTACAAAGTATTAACTCAAGGGTGCTGAATAATTTTGCACGCCTAATTTTTCAGTTTTTGATTTGTTAAAAAAGTTTGAAATATCCAATATCGTTCCACTTCATGATTGTGTCCCACTTGTTGTTGATTCTTCACAAAAAAATACAGTTTTATATCTTTATGTTTTGAAGCCTGAAATGTGGCAAAAGGTCGCAAAGTTCAAGGGGGCGGAATACTTTCGCAAGGCACTGTACCTGTCATTCAAACTCCCCTTCATAATGATGGCTTACTGTGTATGCCTGTCATTGGGAGAGGAAGTCTGACCAAGGTATTGTCCTTGGTCTATTTATTTGGGATACAGAGTAGAGGTCGACCAATAATGATTTTTTTTCAACGCCGATACCGATTATTGGAGGACCATAAAAGCCAATACCGATTGATCGGACGCATTTTTAAATGATTTATTTATTTATTTGTAATATTGACAATTACAACAATACTGAATGAACACTTATTATAACTTCATATAATACATCAATAAAATCAATTTAGCCTCAAATAAATAATGAAACATGTTCAATTTGGTTTAAATAATGCAAAAACAAAGTGTTGGAGAAGAAAGTAAGTGCAATATGTTCCATGTAAAAAAAAGCCTTAGTTTCATGCATGTCAACATCAGAAGCCTCCTCCCTAAGTTTGTTTTACTCACTGCTTTAGCACACTCTGCTAACCCTGATGTCCTTGCCGTATCTGAATCCTGGCTTAGGAAGGCCCAAAAAAATTCTGAGATTTCCATACCCAACTATAACATTTTCCGTCAAGAGAGAACTGCCAAAGGGGGAGGAGTTTCAGTCTACTGCAGAGAGAGCCTGCAAAGTAATGTCATACTTTCCAGGTCCATACTCAAACAGTTCGAACTACTAATTTTAAAAATTACTCTCTCCAGAAATAAGTTTCTCACTGTTGCCGCCTGCTACCGACCCCCCTCAGCTCCCAGCTGTGCCCTGGACACCATTTGTGAATTGATCGCCCCCCATCTAGCTTCAGAGTTTGTTCTGTTAGGTGACCTAAACTGGGATATGCTTAACACCCCGGCAGTCCTACAATCGAAGCTAGATGCCCTCAATCTCACACAAATCATCAAGGAACCCACAAGGTACAACCCTAAATCTGTCAACAAGGGCAACCTCATAGACGTCATCCTGACCAACTGGCCCCCCAAATACACCTCCGCTGTCTTCAACCAGGATCTCAGCGATCACTGCCTCATTGCCTGTATCCGCTACGGATCCGCAGTCAAATGACCACCCCTCATCACTGTCAAACGCTCCCTAAAACACAAGCAAGCCTTTCTAATCGACCTGGCCCTGGTATCCTGGAAGGATATTGACCTCATCCCGTCAGTTGAGGATGCCTGGTCATTCTTTAAAAGTAACTTCCTCACCATTTTAGATAGGCATGCTCCGTTCAGAAAATGCAGAACTAAAAACATATATATAGCCCTTGGTTCACTCCAGACCTGACTGCCCTCGAACAGCACAAAAACATTGTGTGGCGGACTGCAATAGCATCGAATAGTCCCCGCGATATGCAACTGTTCAGGGAAGTCAGGAACCAATACACACAGTCAGTCAGGAAAACCAAGGCCAGCTTCTTCAGGCAGAAATTCGCATCATGTAGCTCTAACTCCAAAAAGTTCTGGGACACTGTAAAGTCCATGGAGAACAAGTGCACCTCCTCCCAGCTGCCCACTGCACTGAGGCTAGGTAACACGGTGACTACCGATTTTAAATCCATTATCGAAAACTTCAACAAGCATTTTTCAACGGCTGGCCATGCCTGGCTGCTCCAACCTCGGCCAACAGCCCCCCCCCCGCAGCTACTCGCCCAAGCCTCTCCAGGTTCTCCTTTACCCAAATACAGATAGCAGATGCTCTGAAAGAGCTGCAAACCTGGACCCGTACAAATCAGCCGGGCTTGACAATCTGGACCCTCTATTTCTGAAACTATCCGCCGCCATTGTCGCAACCCCTATTACCAGCCTGTTCAACCTCTCTTTCATATTGTCTGAGATCCCCAAGGACTGGAAAACTGCCAAAGTCATCCCCCTCTTCAAAGGGAGAGACACCCGGGATCCAAACTGTTACGGACCTATATCCATCCATCCTGCCCTGCTTATCTAAGGTCTTCGAAAGCCAAGTCAACAAACAGGTCACTGATCCCACCGTACCTTCTCCGCTGTGCAATCTGGTTTCCGAGCCAGTCACGGGTGCACCTCAGCCACGCTCAAGGTACTAAACGATATCATAACCGCCATCGATAAGACAGTACTGTGCAGCCGTCTTCATCGACCTGGCCAAGGCTTTCGACTCTGTCAATCACCATATTCTTATCGGCAGACTCAGTAGCCTTGGTTTCTCTGATGACTGCCTTGCCTGGTTCACCAACTACTTCCCAGACAGAGCTCAGTGTGTCAAATTGGAGGGCATGTTGTCCGGTCCTCTGGCAGTCTCTATAGGGGTGCCACAGGGTTCAATTCTCGGGCCGACTCTTTTCTCTGTATATATCAATGATGTTGCTCTTGCTGCGGGCGATTCCCTGATCCACCTCTACGCAGACGACACCATTCTGTATACTTCCGGCCCTTCCTTGGACACTGTGCTAGCTAACCTCCAAACAAGCTTCAATGCCATACAACACTCCTTCCGTGGCCTCCAACTGCTCTTAAACGCTAGTAAAACCAAATGCATGCTTTTCAACCTTTCGCTGACTGCACCCGCACGCCCGACTAGCATCACCACCCTGGATGGTTCCGAACTAGAATATGTGGACATCTATAAGTACCTAGGTGTCTGGCTTGACTGTAAACTCTCCTTCCAGACTCATATCAAACATATCCAATCTAAAATCAAATCTAGAGGCGGCTTTCTGTTCCGCAACAAAGCCTCCTTCACTCACGCCGCCAAACTTACCCTAGTAAAACTGACGATCCTCGACTTCGGCGACGTCATCTACAAAATAGCTTCCAATACTCAGCAAACTGGATGCAGTTTATCACAGTGCCATCCGTTTTGTTACTAAAGCACCTTATACCACCCACCACTGCGACCTGTATGCTCTAGTCGGCTGGCCTTCGCTACATATTCGTCGCCAGACCCACTGGCTCCAGGTCATCTACAAGTCCATGCCAGGTAAAGCTCCACCTTATCTCCGTTCACTGGTCACGATGGCAACACCCACCCGTAGCACGCGCTCCAGCAGGTGTATCTCACTGATCATCCTTAAAGCCAACACCTCATTTGGCCGCCTTTCGTTCCAGTTCTCTGCCGCCTGTGACTGGAACGAATTGCAAAAATCGCTGAAGTTGGAGACTTTTATCTCCCTCAACAACTTCAAACATCTGCTATCTGAGCAGCTAACCGATCGCTGCAGCTGTACATTGTCTATCGGTAAATAGCCCACCCAATTTACCTACCTCATCCCCATACTGTTAATATTTATTTACTTTTCTGCCCTTTTGCACACCAGTATCTCTATCTGTACATGACCATCTGATCATTTATCACTCCAGTGTTAATCAAAATTGTAATTATTCACCTACCTCTTCATGTCTTTTGCACACAATGTATATATAGACTTTTTTTTTTCTTTCTACTGTGTTATTGTCTTATTAATTGTTTACTCCATGTGTAACTCTGTGTCTGTTCACACTGCTATGCTTTATCTTGGCCAGGTCGCAGTTGTAAATGAGAACTTGTTCTCAACTAGCCTACCTGGTTAAATAAAGGTGAAGAAAAAAAAGAAAAAATATGTGCCATGTAAGAAAGCTAACGTTTCAGTTCCTTGCTCAGAACATGAGAACATATGAAAGCTGATGGTTCCTTTTTAACATGAGTCTTCAATATTCCCAGGTAAGAAGTTTTAGGTTGTAGTTATTATAGGACTATTTCCCTCTATACCATTTGTATTTCATTAACCTTTGACTATTGGATGTTCTTATAGGCCCTTTAGTATTGCCAGTGTAACAGTATAGCTTCCGTCCCTCTCCTCGCTCCTCCCTGGGCTCGAACCAGGAACACATCGCGTGCTAACTAGCTAGCCATTTCACTTCGGTTACACGAGCCTCATCTCGGGAGTTGATAGGCTTGAAGTCATAAACAGCGCAATGCTTGTGACGCACAACGAAGAGCTGCTGGCAAAATGCACAAAAGTGCTGTTTGAATGAATGTTTACGCGCCTGCTTCTGCCTACCACCGCTCAGTGAGATACTTGTATGCTCAGTCAGATTATATGCAATGCAGGACACGCCAGATAATATCTAGTAATATCATCAACCATGTGTAGTTAACTAGTGATTATGACGGAGGGTTTTTTATAAGATAAGTTTAATGCTAGCTAGCAATTTACCTTGGCTTACTGTATTCGCGTAACTCCTTGTGGAATGCAATGAGAGAGGCAGGTTGTTATTGCGTTGGACTAGTTAACTGTAAGGTTGCAAGATTGGATCCCCCGAGCTGACAAGGTGAAAATCTGTTGTTCTGCCCCTGAACAAGGCAGTTAACCCATTGTTCCTAGGCCATCATTGAAAATAAGAATGTGGTCTTAACTGACTTGCCTAGTTAAACAAAGATTAAATAAAGGTGTAAAAAAAACTGCAAATCGGCGCCCAAAAATACAGATTTCCAATTGTTATGAAAACTTGAAATCGGCCCTAATTAATCGGCCATTCCGATTAATCGGTCGACCTCTAATACAGAGGAACAGCCTGTTAAATTGTCTGTGTGTGACTGAGACCTAGATTCAATGACATCCAACATTAACAGGCGATAGCTGGCACCCGCATGGCTGATGTTTTGGCGTTGTCGGAGGTGTAACTGCATTGGAGCTGTCAAATTGACGAGCAGCTGCTCTTGTGATCATTGTCACGGAGCCACGCCCAGTAAGAAGTTCAGAAGCAGAAAGTGTAGGCTACATAGAAATATAGTTCCACCTCCTCAGACACCGGCAAAACAACCACTATGCCAATGTCTGCTAGTGCGGATCTAGTAGAATCAAGCCCTCAGTGTTCCTGTATTCTCTGGAACACCGTGCGGTCAGAGATGCCACAGTGATGTGTCGGTCGTCAGTCCCCAAGGTGGACCTTTTCTACATCCACAGTAAATGATCTCCGACCTGCACCAATACTAATCCGTGTGTGTCCGTCCAGACTCAGCCGGGCCAGCAGCATGGCCTCCAGACAGGAGACAGAGAACGAGCCTCAAGACTCTAAACAAGATGTCCCTACCTCAGAAAACAACAGTACAGTCCACTGCAACAGCCAGCCACTAGACCCCGACCCCACTGCTACCAACGGTAAGGAGTGCGCGGTGGTGCGGCAGCCCCCTAAACATCCCCCTTTCCCGGCTAGAGCATCCGCCTCCCTCCCAGAGAGCCTGGACCCGACCTTGGATCCCTCCTTCCTGCCCCTTCCGGACCCCAGCTTGGTGGGTGGAAACGGCAGTGCCCAGGGAGATGCAGCTGCACCCAGCACCTGCCTCCGGGACGGCAACTGGTTTCTCAAACTTCTACAGGCTGAGACGGCACGCATGGAAGGCTGGTGTCAACAGATGGAGCAGGAGACCAAAGACAAGGACATCTCAGAGGAGGGTACGAGACACACAGTACACCATACTCTTAACTAGCTAAATGTATAAGACACATACTATACTCACTCTGATAGGAATACAGGGGCTTTCAGAGAGTAAGAGACAGTCAGTCATACACACTGTATACAGTTGAACAAATCAGTTCAATAGTAGTATTTGACTAAATAAAATTAGAGAATCTATCAGTTCTCTAACATGGATTTGGCATTGAAAATATGTCCTCCTCGTCTCTGAAACCCTAAGACAACAGACAGTCCTTATCAGCTCCTGTCTGCTGTTAGCGATTGGAGATGCCAGGGCAGGGCATGCTAATGGTTAGCAGCTAACGCTGCTCATTATCTAGTGGATCGGAGCTTCCCTTCAGTCTTCTAGAGCTACTGTAGACATGAATTGAATCTCTTTGATCTTCCTATGATCTGTCTCAGGCAGGCAGATAGTATTCCTCCACCTGTATTGCGGGTATTTAATGATTGTGTAATGAACATGATTGACTCCCACATCAGATTGTTCATCAGCTATTTTCTCACTGGACCTGTACTGTATAGTCGTGGCCTAAAGTTTTGAGAATGACGCATATTAATTTTCACAAAGTTTGCTGCCTCGGTGTCTTAAGATATTTTTGTCAGATGTTACTATGGAATACTGAAGTATAATTACAAGCATTTCATAAGTGTCAAAGGCTTTTATTGACAATTACGTGAAGTTGAGTCAATATTTGCAGTGTTGACCCTTCTTTTTCAAGATCTCTGCAATCCGCCCTGGCATGCTGTCAATTAACTTCTGGGCCACATCCTGACTTATGGCAGCCCATTCTTGCATAATCAATGCTTGGAGTTTGTCAGAATGTGTGGGTTTTTGTTTGTCCACACCTCTTGAGGATTGACCACAAGTTCTCAATGTTTGGGGAGTTTCCTGACCATGTACCAAAAATATTTATGTTTTGTTTCCCGAGCCACTTAGTTATCACTTTTGCCTCATGGCAAGGTGCTCCATCATGCTGGAAAAGGCATTGTTCGTCACCAAACTGTTCCTGGATGGTTGGGAGAAGTTGCTCTCGGAGGATGTGTTGGTACCATTCTTTATTCATGGCTGTGTTCTTAGGCAACATTGTGAGTGAGCCCACTCCCTTGGCTGAGAAGCAACCCCACACATGAATTGTCTCAGGACGCTTTACTGTTGGCATGACACAGGACTGATGGTAGCGCTCACCTTGTCTTCTCCGGACAAGCTTTTTTCCGGATGCCCCAAACAATCGGAAAGGGGATTCATCAGAGAAAATGACTTTACCCCAGTCCTCAGCAGTCCATCCCTGTACCTTTTGCAGAATATCATTCTGTCCCTGATGTTTTTCCTGGAGAGAAGTGGCTTCTTTACTGCCCTTCTTGACACCAGGCCATCCTCCAAAAGTCTTCTCACTGTGCGTGCAGCTGCACTCACACCTGCCTGCTGCCGTTCCTGAGCAAGCTCTGTACTGGTGGTGCCCCGACCCCGCAGCTGAATCAATTTTAGGAGATGGTCTTTGCGCTTGTTGGACTTTATTGGGCGTCCTAAAGCATTCTTCACAACAATTGAACCGCTCTCCTTGAAGTTCTTGATGATCCGATAAATTATTGATTTCGGTGCTATCCTACTGGCAGCAATATCTGTGCCTTTTTGTGCAAAGCAATGATGACGGCACGTGTTTCCTTGCAGGTAACCATGATTGACAGAGGAAGAACAATGATTCAAAGCACCACCCTCCTTTTCAAGCTTTCAGTTTGTTATTTGAACTCAATCAGCTTAACAGAGTGATCTCCAGCCTTGTCCTCGTCAACTCACACCTGTGTTAACGAGAGAATCACTGACATGTCAGCTGGTCCTTTTGTGGCAGGGCTGAAATGCAGTGGAAATGTTTTTTGGGGATTCAGTTCATTTGCATGGCAAACAGGGACTTTGCAATTTAATTGCAATTCATCTGATCACTCTTCATAACATTCTGGAGTATATGCAAATTGCCATCATACAAACTGAGGCAGCAGACTTTGTGAAAATAAATATTTGTGTAATTCTCAAATATTGGCCACGTCTGTATAGACTTACTTTATTATGCAAATGTTAAGACTGAAGTTTAACAGTGTATAAGGTCCTTTAAAAAAGGATAATGTCCCCAGCAATGTAAATTCCACACTGAATTGAAAACGGTAGCTGAGGACCAGTATTTATGTCAAATGAAGGTCACATAACCATACCATTTTCCTTATCCTCATAAACTAGATGAATTCACTAAATATTGGTGTCTGTTCACATTTGAATAATGTTTAACTACCTGCATGTTGTTGAGGTTGTGATTGCTTGACTGGCTGTTACCTGTGTAGTGATGGGCACGGTCCGCAGTGCAGTGGGCAGTGCCCAACTCCTCATAGCCCAGAAGTTCCAGCAGTTCAGAGGACTCTGTGACGAGAACCTTGTGAGTGGCACTAACCCTTTCAAAATCCCTGTTAATCTGGTATATTTCAATACGCTGTTTTGAGTCTCGGCATGCAGAGGTTGAGTTTAATAGCCCCCCCTGGAAATGAGGCAACACACCCATCTCTGTAACAAATTACTCATTGGTGCTAAATCTTCCAGAGAGTGAATAATGTTATAATTCATTTTATATGATTTATTTAAGTGTCATACACCTACTGGTGCCGAGCCCACATGTGCTTGCAAGACACTACTAAACACCATACCATTTTCCTTGTACTCAAAATATGTATTTTTTGCAAATGATAAGCACATACACTAATTATGGAAAGTACAGGTACCATCTAGCCACACTACACCAGCTGTACATTTCTCCTGTTATGTAATGTCACTGTGTCTAGACAAGCCAATCAGCCCTTCACATTTTAAACCTGTGCTGTTCTTCTTCCTGTCGGTTAGAATTTGAATGCCAACCCTCAGCCCACAGCTCAGGACCTGGCAGGGTTCTGGGACCTCCTGCAGCTCTCTGTAGAGGACATTAGTGTCAAGTTTGATGAGCTCTGGCAACTCAAGGCCAACAACTGGCAGCTGCCGGAGAAGGTATTGGAATCACACAACATATCACCTCAATAGATCCTGTTTACATTCTAACAGATATTCTTAATGGGTTTGCTTTGCAACATCTCTTCATCCTAATCTCTCTCTCGTCGTCAGGAAGAGAAGAAGCCTGCACCCCCCGTTGTGCCAAAGAAGACATCCAAGCCCAAGCTGAGCCCTGGGAAGGACCGGAGCATAGATTCGGCGGTGGACAAGCAGCGGCAGGAGGCCAGGAAACGCCTGATGGCGGCCAAACGTGCGGCGTCCGTACGACAGAACTCTGCCACGGAAAGCTCAGACAGCATTGAGATCTACGTCCCCGAGGCCCAGACACGCCTCTGAGAACGGACCACCAATGGCACCCTGCTCCCCCCACAACATTAAGGAACAGCCACAAACACACACACACTAGTGAACACACACACACACCTTGCTCCCCATGAAGGAACAGCCTCAAACACAGTAGAGAAACACCCAGAGGTGCAGAGGTTGGTCCCCTAATTGCAGCGCAGCGTCCAATAGGACGAGAGCACAGGACGGCAAAAAATGCAGAACAATGCAAAACTTTTTCCTTCCTTGCTGCCATGGAGACAGAGACCTGAACAGACATTTAGTACTATTGTTATTAATATTATATTAAATATTGTTTTCTCCTAAACTATATCAAGAAGAATCTTGGATAAAAGGACATTCTTATTCCTTGTGAGCTTAAGAATCTTGGTATCTCAGAAGTTTACTCTCTTCTCACCCCCTCACTGCTTCTGAGTCTGCGAGCTGGGCTGGGCTCTCTCGTTTACGAGCTACGGACCACCACACTCAGGATACACACAGGTGTACTCACTCACGGTCCACACACAGTCTTCCTCTTCTCACTTTGTATTAGGCTGCCACTGCATTGGTTGTGGACGGCAAGCTTTACTGTGTATGGAATCAAATCTATATGAGATGATGGGGTTGTCGTGTACAGAGGTAGGACACAGTCAGAAGACCAGAGGAAGACCGTAGCATTAGATCTATCTCACACTCTGGCTATTAGTAGGATGGGTCTTTTTTTAAATGTTCTTTACCAGATTGTTTGTTAGACAAGGTCCAGTGTTCAGTACTAAGTTATTTTTTTTATAGAACAGGTACATGTACTGTCATGATATTTGCACATGATGCAATCATTAACTCTCGCTCATAAACACACACTGTGCTGTCTGTCAGCGTCTGTGCAGACTCATGTTTTGTCTTATATGCCCCTTTTAGGGAAGAAGAGATTACTATGGCCAGTTGATGTGTGCTACAGTAGGAATGTAAAATGCATTGAAAATAACTTGATGACTGCACCTTCCACTCCAACTGTTTACCCCAGATCAAGTCAGCGCCCTTCTGTTTCCCTGTTTATTCTGGCTACTTATTTGGTGCAGGGGACCATGTGTATCTCTATTTATTACATTCCCAGTTTCACACTCAACCTCCTTTACAGGGACTCCCAAGCAGCATTTCTTCAATTTGAATCAGAAAGGGGAATTGACTATAAGCTCCCTGTCTTCCCTGATTACAAAGACTTGATTTATTTTCACCTGCATAGGCCAGAGCTCTGCAAGTGGTTTCGGGAGACAACTAGTATAAGTAAAATTGGACATTTTGAGATGGCAACGTAAAAATGATTCTGATGTCCAGTCAGAAAAAACAACCCCTAGCCTCTAAACGTTCCATTTTTTTTCACATCTGAAGCGATAGGTAATAGCCAAACGATATGTAATGAGTGTACCTAGTCATGCAATCCACGATACTGCTTTCTCCAGTCTAATTCTTAGACGAGGGGTTGTTTTCTGACTGGGCTGAGTTTTCTCAGGGTGAGCACTCAGTCACTTAACACACCAACAGTCAAGCCAACAGCACTTTGGTCATCATACCCCATTAATAACCACCACTTGATTGGTCAAAGCCTTAACTCAAACTGTCTGAAATGAATAATGATACAAAAGAATGAATACATACCATACATTAGAAAGAAATGTATTTGCGTAAGTATTACCCATCTGTGCATTCAAAAGGTCCGAATCAAAGTATTGGTGTCTGGTCAAGTACTATTCCTGTTTGTTGACGTGTTTCAGACTATGCTCCAGCTGAATTATTGTAGTCATATTGGTGTCTGGCAGCTTGACCTATCATTCCTTTATACAGAAAAATGCACATTGAGGAGATTCAGGGACTAGGGTACATTATTTTTAAGCATTTTATTTTGTATGAGACATTTCATGTGACCTGTTTTGAATTTGTTTGACCTGTGCCACAATGGTTATTGGTATTTTTCTGGGTTTGGAGAGTAGATGGTGCTGCACAGGATTGACCATTGTACTGAGATGGTGTGGAATTAAATACCTTTTCAAGAGAAACATTTCAGCATCACTGAAACAGGCTTATTCCCACTATCGCAGGACTATAACAGGCATGTAAATGAGCTTTCAGCTTTGCATTTCTCGTAACATGAAAGTTATTTTTCGCAAATGAATCTTAACGTTCCACTCATTCTCTGAATTCCAAATCAAGCCCCTAGCCAAGGCACTTCTGTAGATCTGAAACTATAGGACAGGTTGTAGGCCGTCATTGTAAATAAGAATTTGTTCTTAGCTGACTTGCCTAGTTAAATAAAGCACTATGGTGTAAGAAATTCCACCCAGTCTAACCGACGCAGATAACCTCTGATCAAAGGTAACGTGACGTTATGCATACACCTATGTGAGGGATTGATTTGGAATTTAGAAATGGATCATCTGCAATTTCAGGATCTCAGTACTACTTGTCCCCTTGAAGAGCTGGCTCTCCCCCCTAAATTGTCAACACCTTTGTCACATGGCTGCTCCCAATGTGCTGATCTGATCCACAGTCAGTTTTGTATTTTTATCTCATAATGTCAACAAAATAGAGAGAATTAGAAGAACTGGGAAAGCAGCTGATGCAGTACCAGGATGTTAATTATTTTGTTTATTTGTAATACATCAACTACAGACATGTACATTTCATTGTCCAAAGAAATCATTAAACATCCCTTTGTTACAGTACATTTCCTTGTCACCATCATTATACTGTTCTATTATACTAATTTCTATATGTAATATTAGCTCAGATGCTAATATTACAGATGATCGCTGTCGTCAACAATAGTATGTTATACCCTAAACGCATGAACCATATCTCTTTGAATGGCCATCCTCATAGCTCAGAGTCATGCAAAGATCCTATTGAGATCATAGTACCAATCACAAGCTGTTTTCTGTCAGGGGATGGAGATGGCTATATTATGTCTCGTGTCATTCAGGGTTGGTGAATGGGTCTTAGTCAATTGCAAAGATCCTTTTAACACATTTCACTATATTGATTGAAGATATAAGTGGAAGGGAAATCAGACTAAGATTTCATTTTATCATCTATCTTTAATCATTACAGTGAAATGTGTTAAAGACAGATCTTTGTAATGCACTGGCACAGCATAGGCTCCAGAATTTCTAGATTAGATTCCTTCAGAATCAGTAGCCTGGAAGGATCGAACCCTTTAGTCCCACACTACTTCAAGAGAGCATGGCCTGATTAGGGATCGTCAGGCAGTTTGTATACTACTTGAGATATAAAGGGCTATAATGGACACAGGAAGGGCCAACCCCCGATGGCATATATCCTGTTGAGAATGGACGATGCAAAACTCTTCAGTCATCTGGCTTGGATTGTTAGAACTGATGATCTTGATTGTATCCTTAACGTCAATAACATTTTCCCTTGAATCTCTTTCAGGGTAATGATGGGACACTAAATCCCCTACTATACCATCTATTCTACATAGATGAAATGTTCTATGGACAGATGCACTTTATAATCTCATTTACCTGACTGTAGCTATACCTCCTTAGACTTGTCACTGGTGATTACACTATCCCCATTAACCAACTCCTCTTTGAGAGATGCTAATAGTGAAACATACATAAATAAATTAGACACAGAGGACCATTTAGATACTACTGGTCATTATTTACAAATCAAGCACATTCTATTCTATTGATAAGGGGTTGTTCATATGGTATACTAGTTAGACACTGTGAGGTTTGTTTATTTTGAAAGAATAAAGAATTGTGATTACTATTAAAATATGTGGATATTTATTTTCAGTGTGTAAATGCAGAGTAGCAAAATGTATCATAGAGCACCCCCTACTGTCATCTAGATGGTAGGCCTATTGACCTCAGACAAACAAACCAATGCTGCGTTCAAGTCATGTCGGAAATTCAGGACCTCCACGATAAAGTGAGATTCTCAATTGCATTCTCCTGGAGTCCTTTCTCCTTGCCACCTTCTCAAAACCCATTGGATGCGAAAGCCAGAGGTTTCTCCCTGCTGACCTTCTCCGATAGGTGTTGAGAAGGAGACAAGGAGAGAGGACGCGAGCAGTGTGCAATTGAGATTCTCCCAAAATGAACGTAAGTTATTTGGTAGAGCTTCCTATTGGTTGATTCTGATACGGATTCACATACTCATGGGAAATAGGAAACTGGGAAGTGGTAAATCCCACATGATTGTGTTCAAGTGCTTTTGAAGTAGGAACAAGTATTCAACCAATAAACCTGAAGAATATGGTCTGAATAGCTACATTATCCATATTGTTAATGTTGTAATTATTAAAAAACTATTTGTTGAAAAGGCAAAAGGTCAGTGGTGAAATGACAACCCGGGTAACAACATTTTCTTTGAGTTTGTCACTTGTAATTCTAACTTGGAGGGTCAATCAAATTAAATTTCCCTCTGTGAACTAGGGGCTTCCGATAACTCAGATAGCACTTGAAGGTGGCATCATCTTTCTACAACAAGTAGAAACATTTTCCAACATAACGATAGAGCACAACACCAATTTTAGATATACGAATAAATTAATGTGTGACATAAAACAGGGCGTTAAGCCTCATTTCTAAATAGAGACCATATAACTCTCTCTCCATTATTGTGATCCTCATCTCTCCCCCGCTCTCTCTCTCTCTCTCTCTCTCTCTCTCTCACAGAACACATTCACACACACAGCTAGCATGACAACGTTGACGTGACAATGTTTTCTAAAGTTATTGTGATCATATCTCTCATACACACACACTTAGTCATTAACTAAATAGGTATCAAAATGTTAGCAAGATAGCTACAACTAACGGCTACAACAGGTAAAAATTAGAATTAGCCAGAGCGCTAACATTAGCTATCTTAAATTAGCCAGCTAAATTTGCTAACGTTAGCTAGCAAGCAAATCTTTTCTTGAAGTTCTTCTCCCCAACAAACCACCGTTTTACTTACAAAAGTAAAACAACAATGCAAGGGAACAGGGACTACCACTAAAACGGTAGTTGTTTTCCAGCTGTGTTGTTGTGTAGCCTACTGGGCACTCTGTCCCAACTGCCATATGGAATGTTGATCGATGTGCTTCAGCAAGCAGGCTGCCTACCGGCAGAGACATATTGCTAAGCATAAAGCACAGATTCAAATCAAAGTTTTAGCTGAAACTGATATGCCTACCTCCTTATTTAGCTACTGAAATTAAAATACAATTACTGCATGCATTATGTTAATTGCTTTAAAGTGGCAATCAGCAGTAGAAACAATAACAAAGCGGTCGCACCAACCCCAAATTCGGTAAAAAGCTGAGGAATTGTCACACCCTGGTCTATATTTATTATATTATCTTCATGTATTGGGTCAGGCCAGGGTGTGACATGGGTTTATTTGTAGTGTGTTTCGTCTTGGGGTTGTGTGGGGTGTATAGATTAGTCTATGGCTGCCTGAGGCGGTTCTCAATCAGAGTCAGGTGATTATCGTTGTTTCTGATTGGGAACCATATTTAGGTAGCCTGGGTTTCACTGTGTGTTTGTGGGTGATTGTTCCTGTGTCTGTGTAGTTTCACCAGATAGGCTCGGTCAGTTTGGTTTTTCTTTTTACTTGTTTTGGAAGAGAAGAGAACGAGCGCCATTCTCCTTGCAGAGATGGTGCTAAATACATCAACACGGTCGGTCCCTGGGATTGGGCTGGCCAACACGATTCGGTTTGCTTGGAAGGAAAAGGAGTTGGAGCCTTTAGGATGGGAATTTTTTGGAAGGATAATATTGATGGGTATTCTAAAGCTGACGGTGAAGGACGTGTTTTGTTTCCAAGGCAACTCGTTGGAGGGAGCATACGACGTGGCACTATATACAGAGGAAAAACACGATGATATCCTGAGAAGGGCAAGAGCAGTGGCAGGTGAGAGGCCGATGTGCCACTACGAAATAACAAGCATGGCGAAGAATAACTTTAGGGTTGTAACTGTCAACATTTACAACACTTACGTTAAGGACGAAGAGGTGAGGGCTTTTCTGGGGAGATACATGGATAACGTCTCCTCAGCAAGGCACCTCAAAGACTCCCTTGGGTTTTGGAATGGGAGGAGAGGCTTCCAGGCCCTCCTCAGAGAGGACCCAAAGGGACATGGTGGCTACCTCCATCCTCCTGCTATGTTCTCCCTAGGGGCTGACAGGGGGACGTTGTTTTATGCACGTCAGCCCCCATTTTGCAGGCGCTGTATGGCCTACGGACACATTTTTGCCTTGTGCAGCATGAGAAAATGCAGATTTTGTGGATCTGAGGATCACGAGGCGAGGGATTGTGACAAGCCTAAGACGTGCCATGGGTGTGGCTCGTCAGCACACCTGTGGCGGGGGTGCCCGGCCCGTCAGAGGTCATATGCGTCTGCGGCTGGGGGGGGAGCAGGAGCGGGAGATGGGGGAAGAAGAAGAGGACGGGATGGAAGCACGCCTCATGACCAGAGTACAGGTCCAGAGGGGAAGGCCACAAGGAAGGAAGAGGAACATGAAGCGGCGGATGGAAGAGAGAAGGAAACGGAAGGCACGGGAGTAGGAGAACTAGGAAAAGCGGCGGAAGAAGGCAACCGAGTGGAGGAACATGAGAGAGAAGAAAGCGAGGGAGGAGTGGTGGAGAAGGAGACGGTGGAAGAGCAAGTGGACTGGGGGCAAAGTGCCCTGGTGGAAGAGATGAGGGGTATGGTGGAGGAGCTGGTGGGGGGGGGGTGGTATCTCTCCACTGCCGCCATCACCAAAGAAGAGAATGAAGAGGAGGGTGCGATTGGCCGACAGTGAGGGGGAGGGGATGGCCAAGAGAGTGATGGGGTGGGAGAAACCTCTGGGTTGCTGCTGGTTTCCCCAGGCCCTCAACTTCGTTTGGGTGGGGACACACCTAACAAGACTCAGGACTGGGTACAGGAGGAGGTGGGGAGTTTTTTGTTTGGGGACTCAGCCTCCCCAATTTTTTTCCAAACCAGCTGCAACACTGGGGAGGGGAGGATTGTGGGGGTAGACCCAGGGTGCAGGGCACCCCGGAGCCAAACACTATTCCTGCATCCTGGGATGGTGTGATGGAGGAAGAGGGGGGGATGTCGGGATTACGGATGGTGTTCTCACCGGTAGATATGGAGCAGGGGAGCATCGGGTGAGTCTCCTGTTTTTTTCTGTCTGGGTTTAGAATTTGAGTGTATTACATGTTTTTATTTTTCATGGAGTCTAATTTTACTTTTGTTAGTTTAAATGTAAGGGGTTTAAGGGATTTTGTTAAGAGGAGGGCGGTTTTTAGTTATTTGGAGGGTGTGGGGTTTGATTTTTGTTTTTTACAGGAGGTTCACCTGAGGGATGGAGGGGATGTTAGTAGGTTTAAGAGGGAGTGGGACAAGGGGGAGTCGGTTTGGGGTGTTGGGGGTGCACTCATCGGGGGTAGGGATTTTGTGTGGGCACAGGGAGGTAAAAGTGGAGGATTCTTTTGTGGTAATGCAGGGGAGGGTTATAGGGGTGGATGTCACGATAAGGGATTGTAAATTTAGATTAGTGGTGGTGTATGGGCCACAGGTGGTGGCAGACAGGAGGGAGATGGTGGACTGTCTGACGCCCCTGTGTGTCACAAATAGGAAATTAGTGATAGGGGGGGATTTTAATACAGATTTAGGAAGAGGGGGGATAGCAGTGCAGGCACCATTGCCAGGCTAATGGCTTGCCATGGTCTGGTAGATGGTGGTCTGCACACTACTCCGAAAATGGACGGTCCTACATGGCGTAACTCCAGGGGGGTTGAGCGGAGGCTCGGCTATATTTTTGTACCCAGGTCTTTGGGTAAGTCGTCTGGGCGGCTGTTGCCTGTTTTCTTTTCGGATCACGACGGGGTGCTCCTGCAGGTGGGGTCGCCAGTCTGCCTCTTTGGTAGGGGGTACTGGAAGCTAGATCGGGATGTGCTGGAGGAGCAGGCTTTTGTTGACGGCTTTTATGGTTTCTTTTGGAGGCTTGAGGGCCTCCAGTCCATGTGCGAGGGGGTGTTAGAGTGGTGGGAATTAGTTAAGGTGAGGATTAGGGCTTTTATAATAGGGTATTGCAAGAGGAAAAAAAGGGAGGAGATGAGGGAGGTGGATCGTATCCAAAGGTTAATTGAACTCGAATACGAGGCAGGCAACCTCGGCGGGTCGTTTGACTGGGAGAGATCCGCAACCCTAAAGGCGCAGCTCAGGGACTTGCAGGAGCGGAAGGCTCGAGCTTTCCTGGAGCGTGCGCATAGTGGCTTTCTAGAACATAATGAGACTTGTTCTGCTATGTTCTTTAAGTTGGTTAGGGCAAGACAGAGTAGGAAGGTAATGCATGGTGTTAGTGAAGAAAATGGTAGTATAGTTAGAGAACCAGAGGATATGGTCAGGGTGACAACTGATCATTTCCAAGGTTTATTTAAGGAAAGGGAAATAGATGTAGAGCAGGGAAATGTGTTTTTAGAACACTTGTCCAGGGGGTTGCCGGAGGACATTAGAGAAGTGATGGAGGCCCAGATCTCACTAGAAGAGGTTGAGAGCGCTCTTAGGAGGATGGGAAAAGGGAAGGTGCCTGGGATGGATGGGCTGCCGGCTGAGTTTTATCTCAGGTTTTGGGGTATACTTGGACCAGTGGTCCTCGAAGTCTTGAAGGCCATCCTTGAGACGGGGGTCCCGGGGGGATCAATGGCTGTTGGTGTGCTGTCACTTTTATATAAGAAGGGGGAAGTAACAGACCTTGGCAACTGGCGGCCGTTGACCATGCTGTGTGTAGATTACAAGCTACTTGCAAAGGTTTTAGCAGACCGGTTGCGCACAGCCCTTCCCTACGTCGTTCATGAGGATCAGACATGCGGGGTAGAGGGCCACTCTATTAGATGGAACCTACAGTTAATCAGGGACTCCATCGCTTGGGTTGAAGATAGAGGACTGCCTTTTATGGTAGCAGCGCTAGATCAGGCGAAAGCCTTCGATCGCGTGAATAGATCCTTTTTATTCAGAGTGTTAGGTCGATTAGGATTTGGGGAGAAGTTTATAGGATGGATTCGTACATTATATGTCGGAGCGGGGTGCCGAGTTAGTGTAAATAGTCACTTGGGTGCCGTTTTTGACCTCTCGTCTGGGGTCAGGCAGGGGTGCCCACTCTCGGCTCTCCTCTTCGTTCTGTACATGGAGCCTCTGGGGGCTGCCATTAGGGCAGACACAAGGGTGGAAGGTTTGCTGATCCCTGGAAGTGGTGGGCTGCGTGTTAAGATGACGCAGTACGCCGATGACACTTCCTTGCTGTTGTGCAAGGACTCGTGCCTGACAAGGTCCCTTGCCATCTTTGGGGATTTCACCCAAGCGTCGGGAGCAGTTCTGAACCATGCAAAGTCTTCCGTCAAGTTTTTCGGAAGATGGCGCGGTAGAACGGATGTGCCTGGGGGGTTATCTCTCTGTGAGGGGGCCCTGAGGATTCTCGGGGTCCATTTTGAGACCTCCGGCTCAGCGACACTAAACTGGAACATGCGTATCGCAGTGGTACAGAGGAAGCTAGCAATGTGGAAAGCTAGGTATTTGACTTTTATGGGCAAAGTCCTGGTCCTAAAGGTGGATGTGTTCCCGTCTCTTTTGTATTTGGCGTACATCTATACCCATTGCCGGCTTGTCTGAGGAGGCCTCTAGTGGGGCTTGTGTTTCAGTTTATGTGGAGTGGCAGGTGCGAGTGGGTCGCCAGGGCACGCATGATCTGTCCCATCGGGGAGGGAGGTAGGGGGGTACCACATTTCCCCCTCAAGCTGGACACAATTTTTGTTTCTTTCTTGTTAACGGAGCTTGCTCAGCCAGTGATACACCCGTCCGGTTACCTCCTGCGGGTATTTTTCTCGTATCAGGCGAGAAGCATAATGGTGTGGTCTAACACGGGTCCTCGGGCGGAACCACTGCCGTGGCACTTTGGTCATGCGGCCAAGTGGCTGCGTGCGCACCCTGAGGTTGAAGTTGCCCGAGTAGGTTTAGATCATAGGCACCTGTACGAGGAGGTCAGAAAGGCAGGGAGTCCGGTGCCTGTAGTGGGCATCTCGGAAGTGGTCTGGGAGGGAGTGCAGGCGCGGGGTCTGGACAAAAGGCTCAAGGACCTGAATTGGTTGAGCCTTCATAAGTGTTTGCCGGTACGTTCCATCTTGTACCGGTATAGTTTGGTGCAATCCCCCACCTGTCCAAGATCCTCTTGTGGCAGGGAGGAGACTGTGCGCCATGTCTTTTGGGACTGTGCCTTTGCCGGAGTAGTATGGGCTAGGGCACGGGTGTTGTTAGGTTTGGTAAAGGGGGATTTTGTATTGACGTGGGCCAGGTTAGAGAGGGGTGTAGGGAGAGCGAGAGGGACGGATAGGGACAGGTTTCTGTTCTGGCTTCTCGTGAGTCTCTTTAAACGGGGGCTGTGGGAAGCAAGGCAGAACATGGTGAAGACAGGGAGAGATTGGGTGGTGGAAGGGATAGTGAGGAGGGTGGAAGGAGATTTGAGGGGGAGGATGAAGAGGGAGGAGAGGAAGTGGGGGCAGCATGCTGCTCGGGAGAGGTGGAAGGGGGGTTTAGGGCTGGGTGTCATTTAGATTTGTAAGAGGATAGATTAGGGACGGGGAGATAGGGAAAGGCATTTTGTAGGGTGACGGGGAGGGAAGATGCTCCCCTGAGGTTTTGTTTGGGGTTTATGTTTAGTTTAATTAGTTTAATTAAAATACCATTATTTGAGTATGTATGTAAATTATGAGTTGTAAAGAATGAATGGAATTGAAGATAAATTATTTTTTATAAAAAAAAAAAGTCAGGGCTGTTTCGGTTTTCGACGTTTGTTGTTTTGTATTGTTCGTGTTTCGTCAATATTAAAGATGTATCGAACGAACCACGTTACATTTTGGTCCGATCCTTATTCCACCTCTTCGTCAGAGAAAGAGGGAGAAGAAAGCCGTTACAGGAATGGGGCTGGAGAAATGTAACCTCTTTCACATTCATAGACAGAGCTATGAATTAAATATTTACAGTTTTACCTACGTTTTGAGGCTATATAGTGTTTGTTTACCTTTTATGTTTACGAGCATTAGAGTAAAACAAGCTTATATTTCGGGTTCTGATGTGGAAAGACAGTTGAACTAATTTCATGAGGCATTTATAAGTTATATTTTTCAAGAATCAATGGGTACATATTTATAAGTCCAAAAATGGATGTAGCAACTGCTGATTGCCACTTCTTAAGGGAAAATATAATTTTGTACAAATTATTGATGGAAATAAAACGGATGAAAAATAGGGTTTTGTAAATCCTGGTGGATTGTAGTAGGAGATTGAAATAAAACAGATTGACATATGCGTTATTTGCTCAATTGTGAAAACAAAATGAGTTGGTCATAAAAGAACACCAAAACATCATTCAGTGCAACAGAAAAACAATCTGCAGCACAATAAACCGTGCAATTAAATAACACAAGATTACCATTATAAGCCAACACACACAGCAAGCTACCGGATACCATTAATTAAACAACCATTATTTCACTGTACTGCAGTTTTACTGCAGTGAATTGTTGTAAGGGTATCCTGTATTATTGTGCATGTTTATCTAACATGCTGGTAGCCTAGAAAAAAATGTTGTGGAAGTGAATGTGCACTTTTAAATTGGACTACAATTACGAAAAACACTGCCTTTGGTAAATCCAAAAGCATTTATAGCATCAGAGATGCTCTAAATTAGGGACCATCTATGACAGCTATATGACCACAGAGACGGTCACAAATTAGAGCTTTTAATGACCTAGCAAATTTGATGACGTGGAGGTGAAATACAGGGCCATCAGAAAGTATTCAGCCCCCTTGACTTTTTCCACATTTTGTTGTGTGACAGCCTGAATATAAAATTGATCAACATTTAGATTGTGTCACTGATCTACACATACAGTTGAAGTCGTAAGTTTACATACACCTTAGCCAAATACATTTAAACTCAGTTTTCACAATTCCTGACATTTAATCCTAGTAAACATTTGCTGTCTTAGGTCAGTTAGGATCACCACTTTAATTTAAGAATGTGAAATGTCAGAGTAATAGTAGAGAGAATGATTTATTTCAGCTTTTATTTCTTTCATCACATTTCCAGTGGGTCAGAAGTTTACATACACTCAATTAGTATTTGGTAGCATTGCCTTTAAATTGTTTAACTTGGGTCAAACATTTCGGGTAGCCTTCCACAAGCTTCCCACAATAAGTTGGGTGAATTTTGGCCCATTCCTTCTGACAGAGCTGGTGTAACTGAATCAGGTTTGTAGGCCTCCTTGCTTGCACACACTTTTTCAGTTCTGCCCACACATTTTCTATGGGATTGAAGTCAGGGCTTTGTGATGGCCATGCCAATACCTTGACTTTGTTGTCCTTAAGCCATTTTGCCACAACTTTGGAAGTATGCTGGGGGTCATTGTCCATTTGGAAGACCCATTTGCGACCAAGCTTTAACTTCATGACTGATGTCTTGAGATGTTGCTTCAATATATCCACGTAATTTTCCTACCTCATGAGGTCATCTATTTTGTGAAGTGCACCAGTCTTTCCTGCTTCAAATCACCTCCACAGCATGATGCTGTCACCCCCATGCTTCACGGTTGGGATGGTGTTCTTCTGCTTGCAAGCATCCCCCTTTTTCCTCCAAACAACAATGATCATTATGGCCCCATGTGCAGTTGCAAACCGTAGTCTGGCTTTTTTATGGCGGTTTTGGAGCAGTGTCTTCTTCCTTGCTGAGCGGGCCTTTCAGGTTATGTCGATATAGGACTCGTTTTCACAGTGGATATATAGATACTTTTGTACCCGTTTCCTCCAGAATCTTCACAAGGTCCTTTGCTGTTGTTCTGGGATTGATTTGCACTTTTCGCACCAAGGTATGTTCATCTCTAGGAGACAGAACGCGTCTCCTTCATGGTCCCATGGTGTTTATACTTGCGTACTATTGTTTATACAGATGAACGTGGTCCTTCAGGTGTTTGGAAATTACTCCCAAGGATGAACCAGATTTGTGGAGGTCTACAATTTTTTCCGAGGTCTTGGCTGATTTCTTTTGATTTTCCCATGATGTCAAGCAAAGAGGTACTGAGTTTGAAGGTAGACCTTGAAATACATCCACAGGTACATCTCCAATTGACTCAAATTATGTCAATTAGCCTATCAGAAGCTTCTAAATCCAGACATCATTTTCTGGAATTTTCCAAGGTGTTTAAAGGCACAGTCAACTTAGTGTAGGTAAACTTCTGACCCACTGGAATTGTGATACAGTGAAATAATCTGTCTGTTAACAATTGTTGTAAAAATTACTTGTTTCATGCATAAAGTAGATGTCCTAACCGACTTGCCAAAACTATAGTTTGTTAACAGGAAATTTGTGGAGTGGTTGAAAAACAAGTTTTAATGACTCCAACCTAAATGTATGTAAACTTCCGACTTCAACTGTATGTAAGATTATGGAACGTATGATTTCTGAGAAGTTAACTTACTTCCCGGAGAGCAGTGTGCTAGTATCATCACATCAGAGTGGGTTCATGAAGGGGATGGGAACTATGGACCCAGTGTTCTGCTTGGAAGGAAGTCTCAGGTGTACAAGGAGACTGTTGTCGCTTTGTTTTTTACGTGTGGAAGGTGTATGATATGATGTGGAAGGAGGGGTTGTTAATCAAGCTTAATATTATGGGGGTTGGAGGAAGAATGTACAACTAAATAAAGGATTTCCTGTTTGGAAAGTCTATTCAGGTGAGGGTGGTGAAAATCTGTATCAGGCAGCTACCTGGTGGATAACGATACACTGCAGGGGAGCGTGATTAGTCCTCTGTTGTTCTCAATCGTGATCAATGATGTTTACTCTCAGGTGCGGCCAGATATTGGGAGGTCGTTATTTGCAGATGATGGGGCCTTATGGAAGAAATGTGCCATACGTAGTCAGGAAGGAACAGGAAGCAATTGATGTGAGAGAGCGATTGGCATTAATGTGGGGATTCAGACAGTGTTCTTTACCAGGAGGAAGGTGGGAGATGAGGTACACTTGAAGTTATATGGGAGACACTTGGAGAGGGTGGGGGCCTTCAGGTTCCTTGAGGTGTACTTTGACACTAGGCTGACCTAGGCAGAACACATTGGGAAAGTGTAAGAAGTGTCACACCCTGATCTGTTTCACCTGTCTTGTGATTGTCTCCACACCCTCTGGGTGTCCCTTATTTCCCTGGTGTAAATATCCTTGCGTTTCCTGTCTCTCTGTGCCAGTTCATCTTGTATGCCTTTCAAGTCAACCAGCGGTTTTACCGTACTCCTGCTGCTATTCTCTTTTGCTAGTCCTCCCGGTTTTGGACCCTTGCCTGTTTTCTGGACTCCGTACCCGCCTGCCTGACCATTCTGCCTGCCCTGACCTCAAGCCCACCTGCCACTCTGTACCTCCTGTACTCTGAACTGGTTTTGACCTTTTGCCTGTCCACAACCATTCTATTGCCTACCCCTTTTGGATTGTTAAATAAATATCAAGACTCAAACCATCTGCCTCCCATGTCTGCATCTGGGTCTCGCTTGTGCCCTTATAAGAAGGTGCTAAATGTAATGCGCTGTCTGATGTGGAAGGAGTGGGGGGCTGGCCGTTCCTCATTGAGGACCATGAATATTGCATTAATCTGATCTTTAATAAACTATGACAGTATTGCATATGGTTCGGCAGCCCAGACCTCATTAGAAGGCTAGATGTCATAAAGGGACAAGGACTCAGAATATTGGGGCGTTTCAGACCTCCCTAGTGTCTGCAGTACAGGTGGAGATGGGGGATATTTATTTATTTATTTAACTTTTATTTAACCAGGTAGGCAAGCTGAGAACAAGTTCTCATTTGCAATTGCGACCTGGCCAAGATAAAGCAAAGCAGTTCGACACATACAACAACACAAAGTTACACATGGAGTAAAACAAATATACAGTCAATAATACAGTAGAAAAATAAGTCTATATACAATGTGAGCAAATGAGGTGAGATAAGGAAGGTAAGGGCAAAAAAAATTAATTAAATTAAAATAAGGCCATGGTGGCGACGTAAATACAATATAGCAAGTAAAACACTGGAATGGTAGATTTGCAGTGGAAGACTTGTAGATGACCTGGAGCCAGTGGGTTTGGCGATGAGTATGAAGCGAGGGCCAGCCAACGAGAGGGTACAGGTCGCAGTGGTGGGTAGTATATGGGGCTTTGATGACAAAATGGATGGCACTGTGATAGACTGCATCCAATTTGTTGAGTAGAGTGTTGGAAGCTATTTTGTAAATGACATCGCCGATGTTGAGGATTGGTAGAATAGTCAGTTTTACGAGCGTATGTTTGGTAGCATGAGTGAAGGATGCTTTGTTACGAAATAGGATTCTAGATTTAATTTTGAATTGGAGATGCTTAATATGAGTCTGGAAGGAGAGTTTACAGTCTAGCCAGACACCTAGATATGTGTAGTTGTCCACATATTCTAAGTCAGAACCGTCCAGAGTAGTGATACTGAACGGGCGGGCAGGTGTGGGCAGTGGTCGGTTGAAGAGCATGCATTTAGTTTTATTTTCATTTAAGAGCAGTTGGAGGCCATGGAAGGAGAGTTGTATTGCATTGAAGCTCGTCTGGAGGTTAGTTAACGCAGTGTCCAACGAGGGGCCAGAGGTATACAGAATGGTGTCATCTGCGTAGAGGTGGATCAGAGAATCACCAGCAACAAGAGCGACATCATTTATGTATACAGAGAAAAGAGTCGGCCTGAGAATTGAACCCTGTGGCACCCCCATAGAGACGGCCAGAGATCTGGACAACATGCCCTCCGATTTGACACACTGCATTCTATCGGAAAAGTAGTTGGTGAATCAGGCGAGGCAATCATTTGAGAAACCAAGGCTGTTGAGTCTGCCGATAAGAATGTGGTGATTGACAGAGTCGAAAGCCTTGGCCAGGTCGGTGAATACTGCTGCACAGTAATGTCTCTTATCGATGGCGGTTATGATATCGTTTAGGACCTTGAGTGTGGCTGAGGTGCACCAATGACCAGCTCTGAAACCAGATTGCATAGCGGAGAAGGTATGGTGGGATTCGAATTGGTCAGTAATCTGTTTGTTAACTTGGCTTTCGAAGACCTTAAGAAAGGCAGGGTAGGATAGATATAGGTCTGTAGCAGTTTGTGTCTAGAGTGTCTCCCCCTTTGAAGAGGGGGATGACCGCGGCAGCTTTCCAATCTTTGGGAATCTCAGACGATACGAAAGAGAGGTTGAACAAGCTAGTAATAGTGGTTGCAACAATTTTGGCAGATCATTTTAGAAAGAGAGGGTCCAGATTGTCTAGCCTGGCTGATTTGTAGGGGTCCAGATTTTGCAGCTCTTTCAGAACATCAGCTATCTGGATTTGGGTGAAAGGGAAATGGTTGAGGCTGGGGCGATTTGCTGTGGGGGGGTGCAAGGCTGTTGACCGGGGTAGGGGTAGCCAGGTGGAAAGCATCGCCAGCCGTAGAAAAATGCTTATTGAAATTCTCAATTATAGTGGATTTATCGGTGGTGACAGTGTTTTCTAGCCTCAGTGCTTTCCTAATTGCCTGTGTATATTGGTTTCTAACTTTCCTGAAAAGTTTCATATCACGGGGGCTATTCGATGCTAATGCAGAACGCCACAGGATGTTTTGTGCTGTTCAAGGGCAGTCAGATCTGAACCAAGGGCTGTATCTGTTCCTGGTTCTAAATCTTTTGAATGTGGTGTGCTTATTTAAGATTGTGAGGAAGGGGGCCTCCCGGGTTGCGCAGTGGTCTAAGGCACTGCATCGCAGTGCTAGCTGTGCCACCAGAGATTCTAGGTTCGAGCCCAGACACTGTCTCAGCCAGTCTTGACCGGGAGGCACATGGGGCAGCGTACAATTGGCTCAGCGTTGTCCGGGTTAGGGAGGGTTTTTCCGGCAGGGATATCCTTGTCTCATCGCGCACTAGCAACTCCTGTGGCACGCCGGGCGCAGTGCACGCTGACCAGGTTGCTAGGTGTTTCCTCCGACACATTGGTGCAGCTGGCTTCCGGGTTGGATGTGCATTGTGTCAAGAAGCAGTGCGGCTTGGTTGGGTTGTGTTTCGGAGGACGCATGACTCTCGACCTTTGCCTCTCCCGAGTCCATACGGGAGTTGCAGTGATGAGACAAGAAAGTAACTGCTAAAAAAATGTTTTAAAATAAATAAACATTTAAAAAAGGGATGAGGTCAATATCCTTCCAGGATACCCGGGCCAGTTCGATTAGAAAGGTCTGCTCGCTGAAGTGTTTTCGGGAGCGTTTGACAGTTTGATGTGAGTAGGATGTGAGTACATTGGAAGTAAACCAAGGTATTGAGTAATGATGAGAGAGATATTGTCTCTAGAGACGTTTAAACCAGGTGATGTCACTGCATATGTAGGAGGTGGAACTAAATGGTAGGTTAAGGCATATTGAGCAGGGCAAGAGGCTCTACAGTGAAATAAGACAAATAATCACTAACCAGGACAACTAATGGACAAGGCATATTAGGGAGAGGCATGCGTAGCCAAGTGATCATAGGGGTCCAGTGAGTGGTTGGGCTTGCTGGAGACCGGGGCTAGCAAGCTATCAGAAGGGCCTTAGATGGACATGGCGATGGAGGAAAGTCTGTTTTAGCCTCCGCGTGCGGTGACATCGATAGACCAGTCGTGATGGATTAGTAGGGTTCTGAGTAGCAGAGGGGTCCAAGTCCAATTGGCAAAATAGGTATGATGGCCCAAGAAATTGGCCGATGTACCTATTCAGCTAACAGTCCAATATGCTCTAGACAGCTAGTGGGCCGCAGCTAGCAGATGGGCAGTCAGGGGACGTCGAGACGGAGGGGCTTGTTGGAAGAAAAAAAAACGTGGGCAGATTACGTCGGTAGTCCAGTCGTGATGGATAAGCAGGGCTTCGTTGAGTAAAAGGGGCTCAGGCCAATTGGAAAAATAGGTGCCATTGCCTTTGCAGATTAGGAGACAGCAGCTGGCAATTAAATATTACGTGTTGATCCACCTGATTTGTTTAGTAGACGTCTGGATACTGTGTATCAGGATTTTGTGGCCATTTACACAGATTGTTCAAAAGATCCAAGGACAGGATATACAGCATTTGTAGTGCAGGAATGTGGGGTGGTAGTCAGGAAACATATTACAGGTCATCTGGCTGTATATACAACAGAGCTGATGGCCATACTGTTGGCCTTGCAATGGGTGGAGGAAGTCAAACAGAGTAGTTATTTGCTCTGATTCGTGTGCAGAGTTGATGAGTCTGCAGTTCTTTAGCTCACGTAGCAGACAAGATCTGCTTTATGATGTACTACAAACACATTGCAGGATTAGACACGAGTATACAGATAAGAGTTACTTGGGTCCCAGGCCATGTGGGGGTGGAGGGGAAGGAGGCAGTTGATGTACTGATTAAACAAGCACTTAGTTGTGGGGATGTTGAAGTTGTAGTTTCAATGAGCAAGGCAGTGGTAAAAAGCCTGATATGAACAGTGATGGTGCAGAGATGGCAGGAGCATTTTAATAGAGATAGTAAGAGTAGGCATTTGTTTCAAGTACAGAGGAAATTCAGGGAGGACGGCAGGAAGGGACAAAGGAGAGGAGACTCTTTTTACAAATGAAGGGTGGGACACAGCCGATTGAATAATACTTTGTTATAGGAAAGCATCCAATAGGAAAGTGTGATTATTGCCAGGAAACAGAAACATTGGAGTGTGTATTGATACAGTGTGGGCAGTAGGAGAGGAAAAGAGAGGCTGAGATTTAGTATGAGGGAGAAGGGGATACAGGAAATGAGTTTAAAGAGTATATCTACTAGAAGGTCAATAGATACATTCTCACATATTTTCATTTTTTTTAAAGAGAAACGGGGCTCACAGGTGGGATTTAGTTTGTCCTTCTCTGGCCCACACTCCAGTACAGTGGCTGGGGGTAATGCGGATGCCAACCGCAGACAAACCCCAACGAAGAAGATTACGAGCAAAGATGTTTATAACTAAACTAAGATGGACCACAGACTGTCGTTTCCAATGGGAACATATGAGTCATAGTGGGCATAACAAGCAAAGAGGTGGGCAGAGCCAAGCACAAACTAGTGAGATTATATTAGCCCGTTCTAGCATATATCTGCATATTTCCGCTAGAGAACGTCTACTATGTGAAGTGCGTGTGTGCAATAACTCAATTCGCCTTTGCACTCCCTCTAGACAACGCGATTTTTTACAACTTTGGCAAAGGGTAATGTCTACAAAACCTAGTCCACTCTGTTCATAACATATTGTAGTTTTGGGAACAGAAAACTGAATTGAGATCAAATGTTCCATCGATGAGAACTTGCAGAATTTCGGTCAAAATCCATATTCTCCCACTGCTGGCCACTGAGCTTCCTCTTACTACCAATGTCAGGCGGTTGCTTCACATTTATTTAGATTTTTTGTTATTATTTTGTTTACTTTTTTTTCATGCTTCACATTCATACATCCGATGAAATATCTGTCTCATTGTTCTATCTGTGTTACCGGTGTGTCCATCTTTAGTCAGTGCGCAGGTTGATTTCCTTCCCGCAGTGTCCGGGGGGAGGAGCCAAACAATAGAATACCTCGGAGCTCGACAGCAGACAGATGAAATAGCTACTGTACTGAGTGGTTACTAAGTGACTCACCAAAGCGATACATTGTGTCTGTCGACTCACTTGTTGTCATTTTGGTAAGTGCTTCTGTAAACTATCCGTCGTGCTGAGGATAATCTGTTTTTGTTGCATAGTATGACGTTGCAGTAAAAACCATGCTAAAGTTGTAGCTGAACCGGGTTTAGTCTTCACGTTGTTTTAGATAGAACAAGCGTGTCATATGAACGTGTGAAAAAAATAAACCAACCGGTCACTTTCTTCAGATGTAAAGGGGATGTATTATGCTTAGCTAGCTTGACATATTTTGCACTGTAACAATAGCTAGGCGTATTTATAGGCTAACTAGATAAACTAATTGTGAAAAATATTTACTCAGCTAGCTTACTATGGTTATTTGAAAGTAAACAATTAAAGCAATCTGGGAAGATGGACTAAACAACTATGTTATCTGCAGAATCCTCTACAGAGATGACCTCACTTAGCTAGTGTCCTGACCTCTCAGTCCCAGAGAGAGTCCCCAGCCAGGCTACCCTGCCGTGAAAGGACCAGTCATTGGACAGTATAGTGACAGTGTGCTGTGTCTACTAGCATCATGGCTGCCAGCCAGCAGAAAGGCACTGCAGTTCTGGAAAGTTCAGCAGAGGGAAAGAGAACGGAACTCAGGGCTAATGAAGTACTGAAGAAATGCTGTAAGTACTAGTGTCTTGTCTGCTAGCCTCATATACTCCTGTCTATTCTGGTCCCTTTCCTCTATTAACCCAATTAGGTTAAATGTCAACCTGATCTTTGAGTATTCATTGCAAGCTGTTGCATAACCAATGTTCCTCGGAGAATAGGCAATTACATTGATTAAATGGAATTGAATTTGGCAGTGCAGAATCTAACATTTAGAAAATGTAGATTATTAACACAAAATGCCCTTTTTTGTAAGTAATCAGTCCTATTTTTTTGCCTCGCTGGCAAACTTTGCTTTCCTCTCATGCAAAGTGAAACTAGGCATATTTTGTCTCTCTACCTGCATACAGCATGTGAAAGGTGCTCTGATAGTTTACTATAGGCATAGAACCTTTTTTCACACTTCAGTTGAAACTAGATTAGATGTGATGTGTGCAGTCATCAGTGCATGCTTTTTTGCGATCACCCCCAGTTAAATAAGTCTAGCAATAAAGGCACAGTACAGTCAAAACTAGATTTTCGTGTGTCTTATATATATTTCCACACTATGAGGTTAGAATAATACTGTTAAATTATGGAAATTATGATAATGCCCTTTTAGTGTAATAGCTGTTTGTAAAGACCACCTAAAATCTCTGCCTGTTTTGGCGGGATGGAGTTTCGACCTTACATGGTGACATCACCATGTGGAAAACATATTAAATACCAACAAGAAAGAGATCCAAACTCTCTGCCAATAATGTAATTTTCAGTGTTCCCACTCAGATCACACAGACAGTCCGAGTAAAATTCATGCTTGAGAGATCGCCCTTTTTCAAAGACGCCCTTTTTGTTTATTTTTGACAATCACAGTAAGGGACTTAATTGTTACCAAGAAATGATTGAATTTTGAGATAAAAGTAGCTGCATTGGACCTTTAACGAGCCAGTCCAGTTCACTCTGAGGAATCTGTAATCAGGAACTGGAGATGGTTCCAAGATATCCCAGACACACTCATATCTCAAACTCACATTCACACACACAAATCTTTTGCGGGTGGCTGCTTGGTAACCACTGAATTTTTAAGCCACAGGGCTGGTTTAAGGAATGTGAACCATGTAAATGTAATGTCTGGTCTTGTTAAGACTAGCAAGGGTTTGTGTGCAAAGGACTGAGGATGGGTGTTGGTGAATCTTCTATCTGCAGTAACAGACTAAAGAAGAGAGAGCGACAATAACAATAACCTTCAGAACACCAGACTTAATTTTACATTTCTGGGCATGGACTTAACAGTGTCTGTGGACAGACAGTAGCTAAGCAGCTGCTGTTTGAAAAACATTAACCACCATTAGTGAGAAGGTCTGGATGAAAAAATAAACCCAAAGAAATAATTGACATGTTATTATATTGGCCTTTTTTTAAAACAATTATATATAAGTTACTGTGTCATGGTAAAATACTTAGCATATGTTCTATTGACATTTCAAAGTAAGTTGGTTGGTTGTGATTGATGTTTCTCTGTGTGAACAGCATGGGCCTCTTACATGACCAACTCCCCCACTGTGATTGTGATGATTGGTCTTCCTGCCAGAGGGAAAACCTACATGTCCAAGAAGCTAACCCGCTACCTCAACTGGATAGGAGTGCCAACCAAGGGTTAGTTTAGAGGCCTCACTGTATGTACTATACTGTATTTCCATTAACAAAACTTACAGACCCACACTGCCGGAAGATAAACATTGAAGCCATACTTTCCTCATTATTCATCTTATTGTATTCACTCTATACGATGTGTAAATTCATTCCTTTGTGCAGACTAGCAATCATAGGGATCTTTTTGTATTGATATATTTACAATATAGAGAATTGTGTAATTGAACTGTGATGCTGCAGAACCCATGACTTCCTTCCACAGTTCAGTAAGCTGTCACATGACATTCTACTGATTAGAAGAACATGTTGTGCATTTCATCACCTGTATTGTGTTGCAGTATTCAACCTGGGGGTCTACAGGCGAGAGGCTGTGAAAGCCTACAAGTCCTATGACTTCTTCAGACACGACAACGAGGAGGCCATGGAAATCAGGAAGTGAGTGCCCCCTTCATAGTATTTTTGGACCTGTAGGAGAAGAATGAGGTTGTTTTGATGAGTTCTACAGTATTACAGTAACCCTTTTATTTCTAAACTATGCCCTCTATGTTTTCCCAAGCAGGTGTTATCTGTATTGAAAACCTTGCTGAGGTTTATAAGGCCTCCTACTGGATTTAGACAAATCATGTTTTTTAGTGAGCAACTCAATGGTAGTGAGTCACCTGGCCGCCCGCCCACCATTTTCCTTTTTCTCGGTTTAATGCTAGCTGCTAGACCAACAGGTATAATACTTGTTATAAGCATTATATAAACCCTATAATCTATTATTATAAGGCTTGTAATATATTGTGTATTTCTATGCTATAATTATTCAACAGGATTGAACATAAACATTACTAAGACATAATGGGGTCGTCATACATGGTCGTACAATGCATTATAGCAACATAATGCATTATGTCTGTCAGATTTAAGTGAGTTGTCACTGATTTTTCATTTCAATTGTTATTGATTTGGGTCACTGTGTCCCTACAGGCAGTGTGCTCTGGTGGCGCTGCAGGACGTCAAAGCGTATCTGACTGAAGAGGGGGGTCAAATCGCTGTGAGTATCTACTCTCTGCTCTCTCTGCTGTTTTGAGTAATTGGAGACAAAATAGTGATATCAAAGTGAAAAGACAAGCTTAATTTTAGATATCAGTGAGACGTGATTATGTCTTTCAGGTCTTTGATGCCACAAACACCACCCGAGAGAGGAGAGAATTACTCCTTAGTTTTGCAAAGGAACATGCTTACAAGGTCAGTATTATTATTTGTTTCTATACCTAACAATGGTTAGGTTTAGAAACTATTCTCAATTGTTGGTGTTAAAATGGTTTTGTAAAGTATGTCTTCAAAATTGGTCTCTTTCGCAGGTGTTTTTTGTGGAGTCATTGTGTGATGACCCTGATGTCATTGCTGCTAATATTATGGTAAATTACATGTTTAAAAACTTAACTACATTACGAGTTTTACCTCTCATTAAAACATTCTATGATTATCTTCTTAAGGATTTCCACACTATTTCCACACTAAATCTTGTGCACCTCCCTCTCGCCTCCCCAGGATGTGAAGGTGTCTAGCCCAGACTACCCAGAAAGAGACAGAGAGAGTGTGATGGAGGACTTCCTGAAGAGAATAGAATGTTATAAAGTCATGTACCAACCATTAGACCCAGATGAACACGACAAGTAAGACATTCTCTATTTTAAATGGTTAATGCTGCATTATGTACATTTTTGTATTTGTTTTAATGTTCAAAAGCTCTGAGTCGCTAGTGGTCCCAATGTGCTTCAACTGTAGCAATATTGAGCCTCCAGCCTGCCTGAAAACCACTGTATTCGATACCATTATTACAGAGAATAAAACAAATTATGCTACCCTCTGCCTATTAGCTTCTTAGCTTATTCAAGCTGGTCTCAAAATACATCACTGCCCCTTTAAGACAAAAAAAAGGTTATATGTGAACAGCTCGGTACATGTAGCTCTCGCTTTGATCTCAAAACAAGCGCATCTAATCATGACTGCTGATGCTGTAAAAACATTCCAGTTCAAAGTGAATGGCACAGATCCGTATATGGCAATGGTCTATTTGCATATAGGCCTACTGCAGCTCTGATTGGTTATGGCGCACAGGTCTGTGTAGAGTATGTGCCTGAGTAGTGCCTGTGAATGCAATTTAATCCTACTCCGATGCATTCTGCCTAAACTAAAATCTCTTGTATTTTTAGTTTTGCATAGTTAGTTTTGTTTTGGTATGTTGCATTGAAATGGGCTAATATTGTGTTGATTCAATCACAATTCCCACAGTAAAGGGAAACGTTGATAGTGTTAACTAATGGGCAAAACTCTAGAAAGTTGAGAAGTTCAATCTGGTGCTTCTCTGTGCCTTCTGATATTTCTTCTGCGCGGCAGTCCCGGGGAGCTGCACGCCCGCATTCAGTTTAGAGTTAAACATTGGTCGCAATAACTCTATTCAGTGAGAATAAACCCTTAGTCTAGTGCTGTAGGTTGGTTATCTTTGAATGCAGCAGGTAATCATTTTTAAGGTCATTACTTAATGTATTGACTTTATATAACAACTCTGGGGTCAATTTGACTAATGGTTAGAAATATTGTCCAAAGAAAGTCAGCGTTAGTGTGTTGGTATATTGTGGTCATCTTTGAATTCTGGTACTTTATGTTATTTAAATATGTTTGTGTAAATTATTTAATCTCAGTTGGTACACTCCACATTAGTTTTCCAAAATACTTCAATACACTCTCACAGCTGTAATATGCAGACTGCGCAAGCAGCAGAGCTTCTGGTTTCAAATCTTCATGAATAACATATTGATAGAGGAATTAAATTCCTATATGTTTATTACCCAATTCAATTAATACACTCAGCCCATTTCTCAGGATTTGTAAGAAACTTATTTGCATAAAATGGGCGGAGACCAGTCTCAAAATCAAGCAATAGCGTTTATTCTCGAGAGTACTGAACATGATACAATTTACAACAGGTTATAAACTGAAAATGACATCATTAGGTTTCAATCTGTCCCGTCCCTCCTCCACTCCGGTACGATGGCAGTATAGTTCTCAAGCCGTCATACATCCCCCTCCACCCGTTTAGATAATTTATGACTAGGCCAAGGCCTCCCTGTGTAGATAAGCATTCTAGCCAGTCTGGCGATAAGTTCATTCATTTCTACCAAGGAACAGACAGTCATTATTCTAATTCTTGATTATAATTACACACATTATATTCAGTACTAGGATTAAAATAAAATTCATACATCTATACAGTAACATAATAGTATTTTGATTAGTCAGTCCCGATTGAAATGTATACATAATTAGTCAATATTGATAAAAAATCCCTTAACAAATATCTAGTTTTCACTAGTTCCGACCACATAATAGGGCACCAATATGTGATTATACAGATGTACTAATCATGATATTTCACATTGTTCATCTGCATAATTTAAACCTAACATTCATTTGCATGAGACAAAGTTCACTTGAGTTCAGTAGATATGTTCTATTATCCTATGGTGCCAATGACATCGATTGTGCCACCAACTTGTCTGGTGCATCCATCAGGGTTAACGGGATTTTCTATTCACACAGCTTCTAAGGACATATTCATAAGGTTTACATACCAAATTTCATGGCCCCATGTCCATCGGTTCAGTTCTTCTAGTCCTGGAGTGATATGGTGCCATCTCGTGCTGTAGCGTGGCCAACATTGAATGCAGCAACTAATCATTCTCAAATTCATTGGAGGCTAACTCATTGAGTCTATACAGTGTACCAAAACTGGAGTGAATCTGATTTATAGTTCATGACAAGGAGATTAAAAAAATAAAATAACATGTTTTTTAAGTATTTTTTTTCATTAGCATATGTGCTAACATGCACCTATAGGTACAGTGCGGCCATATTTGAATGCAGCAACAATTTTTTCTCGCAAAACCATTAAAGATTTATGTAATGAGTCTAAATACAAAATCTGTAGAAAATCTGACATGGTTCATCAGGTGCATATGATTTTGAGCATTAACGTTACATATGCAAATAATTAGTGTCCTTGTTTTTTCAGATTTATCAAATTTAGTGTGGATCATCTTAGGGATGTCAAAGATAGTGTTGACAAATTTTAAGTTGATAGGCCACTGTAGAGTGGATTTACAGCGGTTAAAATAGACAAAATCTGATTGGTCAAAAGATGGTTGAGTTATTGACAAATCTCAGCTTTTCTCAAGATTTTTTTGTGATTATTTTAAGCATTAGTGTTACATTACATTTTTATCAATGCCAAACTTGACATGGTTCATCATTGTAATGTCTTTCATGATCCTATCTAAATTGAAAGGCCATTGTGGGGTAGATTTACATAGGAATTAAATAGGCACATAAACTGTCCCTATTGTAAGACTTGGTGGCTCCCAGGAAGTGTGAAAACGTACAGTACCAGTCAAAAGAATGCCAAAGCTGTCATCAAGGCAAAGGGCAGCTACTTTGAATCTCAAATAAAAAATACATTTTTTTAACAAACACTTTTTTGGTTACTACATGATTCCATATGTGTTATTTGATAGTTTTGATGTCTTCACTATTATTCTACAGTGTAGAAAACAGTCAAAATAAAGAAAAACCCTTGAATGAGTTGGTGTGTCCGAACTTTTGACTGGTACTGTACATAGTACTCAGAAGTCTTTACCAAGTTAGCTATCTTCAGATTGCCTGGTAAAATATTTGATCGCTAAGACATTCATGTTAGCTATAACATTTTTACAATGTACCCATAACTGCAGGAAGTAGGGGTGTTGAAGGTGCTGCAACACCCTGTGATAAATCACCCATAAAAAAATATTAATATATTTAAAAGTCATTTTTGGGAAAATGTTGTTTTTCCACCAAATTAATGCACTAGGCCTTTATGACTCATATGCGCTGAGAAAAATACTTGTCAACAGAGCAGGGAGAAATCGGACTATACTCTGTATGGAGAGGATATCATTCTAGCGACTACCGATGAGAGCAGGGTTTCTATGGAATTGTGTTGAACTCTTGACTTTTTTTTTCATTCTTGCCAGAGGGGTCTCCAAAAACACCAGTACATAAGAAATTCCACAATGTAGCTTTAATTGATACCATTTGTATTTACAAACCTTCATCAAGAGTTCCATAGTTCCATAGTTTCTCCAGTAGTTGGAGACAACACACAAGATTGACAAAGTTATTTTTTCAGATTATAGCCTGCTTTGTCACCATGTTGACTCCTCATCATAACATCATTGGTCTGATTTTCAATTCTAAATCTCCTGACAGAAAAACGTTTTTGGTTCGTTGGTCATTATTCCTAATTTACCATAGTATTATTAGATGTAGTCCCTCATATGATAAGCCTTATAAAACAACACACTGATTTTACACTGTTTATCTTCAAGAAATGTACAAATTACAATTTTATTTCAAGCCTGAGCTCTCCTAAAACCTGGGCCTCCAAGTCATATCAGCAAATTCCTCTGGACATTGTCCCAGTTAGAGAAGAGGAACAGTTGCTTCCCCTCTTACTGACCCAGCCAGGGCCTTGAGAAAGCTTTTGTTTTCAACAGTTTGGGCCATTTAATACCTACAGAAAGCAGGTGCTGAATAGCTATTAAAAGTGTTATTTTATTATTAGAAGTTATTGTCAATTTCTTTGATTTCTCAAAACTATTGTACTGAGAATTAATTTAGCTAATGAGTAGATCTTCATGATGTTCATTATTAGCGTCTTTAGCAATGAGTCTGTATAGGAGCAAGACACTATCAGGTCACTGATAAATTCCATCTTGACCTCCATTCTAACCTCTGACCCCTAGGGACCTGTCCTTCATCCAGGTCATCAACGTGGGCCGGAGCTTCCTGGTAAACAAGGTTCAGGACTACATCCAGAGCAAGATCGTGTACTACCTGATGAACATCCACGTGCACTCTCACTCTATCTACCTGTGTCGGCATGGAGAGAGCGAACACAACGTGGAGGGACGCATCGGGGGTGATGGAATGCTGTCTGTTCAAGGGAAAAAGGTATACCTCGACTTCTCCTTTTGTAAAGTACAGAAACTACTGCGCCGTATACAAATAAACCTACTATGCCTATTCTAATCCTCTTAGTTTGCTGGAGCGCTGAAGGGTTTTGTGGAGCAGCATGGTTTGACAGACCTCAAGGTGTGGACCAGCCAGCTGGGACGGACTATCCAGACTGCTGAAGAGCTCGGGGTGCCCTACGAGCAGTGGAAGATACTCAACGAGATCGATGCCGTTAGTACCACAGCACCATGGTTCAATAGTGACCCACAGACAACATGGTGGGGGTTAAATTTAATAATGATTGTCTTTAAAAACAAACGTATTTATGATTCTCAGGGTGTGTGTGAGGAGATGACCTATGAGACGATTGAGGAAACCTTCCCTGCGGAGTTTGCCTTAAGAGATCAGGACAAGTACCACTACCGCTACCCAGGAGGAGAGGTACAGTTACTCCTTATCTCTCTACAGAGGTCTGTCCCATTCATCTGAAGCACTGACCTCAGTTTGTCCCTCCTCTCTCCGTAGTCCTACCAGGACCTGGTGCAGAGGTTAGAGCCGGTCATCATGGAGCTGGAAAGACAAGGCAACGTGCTGGTCATCTGTCACCAGGCTGTCATGCGCTGCCTGCTCGCTTACTTCCTGGATAAGAGTGCTGGTACAAACACACAAACTCACTTAGTGCCTTTGGAAAGTATTCAGCCCCTTGACTTTTTCCACATTTTGTTACATTACAGCCTTATTCTAAAATTGGTGAAATAAGACTTTTTCCTCAGCAATCTATGCACAATACCCCATAATAATGTTGCTAATTTATTAAAAATTAAAAACAGAAATACCTTACTTACATAAGTATTCAGACCCTTTGCTATGAGACTCGAAATTGAGCTCAGATGCATCCTGTTTCCATTGATCATCCTTGATATTTCTACAACTTGATTTGAGTCCACCTGTGGTAAATTCAATTGATTGGACATGATTTGGAAAGGCACACACCTGTCTATTTAAGGGCCCACAGTTGACAGTGGAAAAGGCCTTGGTCAGGGAGGTGACCAAGAACCCGATGGTCACTCTGACAGAGCTCTAGAGTTCCTTTGTGGAGATGGGAGAACCTTCCAGAAGGACGACCATTTCTGCAGCACTCTACCAATCAGGCCTTTATGGTAGAGTGGCCAGAGGGAAGCCACTCTTCAGTAAAAGGTACATGACAGCCCGCTTGGAGTTGGCCAAAAGGCACCAAAAGACTCTCAGACCATGAGAAACAAGATTCTCTGGTCTGATGAAACCAAGATTAACATTTTTGGCCTGAATTCCAAGCGTCACGTCTGGAGGACACCTGGCACATCGTGGTGGCAGCATCATGCTGTGGGGACTGAACGACTAGTCAGGATCGAGAGAAAGATGAATGGAGCAAAGTACAGAGAGATCCTTGATGAAAATCTGCTCAGGACATTAGACTGGGGCGACGGTTCGCATTCCAACAGGACAACGACCCTAAGCAGACAGCCAAGACAACGCAGGAGTGGCTTCGGGACAAGTCTCTGAATGTCCTTGAGTGGCCCAGCCAGAGCCCGGACTTGAAACCGATCTAACATCTCTGGAGAGACCTGAAAACAGCTGTACAACGATACTCCCCATCCAACCTGACGGAGCTTGAGAAGATCTGCAGAGAAGGATGGGAGAAACTCCCCAAATACAGGTGTGCCAAGCTTGTAGCGTCATACCCAAGAAGACTTGAGGCTGTAATCTCTGCCAAAGTTGCTTCAACAAAGTAAAGTACTGAGTAAAGGGTCTGAATACTTATGTAAATGTGATATTTCTTTCTAAAAATGTCTAGATGTGTAGATTCATGAGGGAGTAAAACAATTTAATCAATTTTAGAATAAGGTTGTAACGTAACAAATTGTGGAAAAAGTCAAGGGGTCTGAATACTTTCTCTATATACAGACAAGCACATTCACAGATACACACAGCACCTCGTTAGGAAACTAAATTACTTTAGGCAGGATACAAGCACACAAACACACACATCTTGACCTCTGTTTGTTTTGAGTGAAAAATATGCCTTTGCTCATGTTCGTCCTGGATGAAGGACAGAAATAGATGTTGAGGTTAAAAATAATGTCACATGGCCCTCTTAAGGTCTGCCAATTCAGTTGCGAAAATAGTTTGTGCCTTAAGGGGCATTTTAAAGGCTAGTAAAGCCACCCACACTGTGACTGTGCAGTGGGCAGCTCTGACTGTCACTGCCAGATGTCAGGAAAGAGAAGTGATGAAGTCTATTGACTAATTATATTGGCTAATCTAAATATAATCCCAAAAAATATATGTATGTATTGTTAACTCTATCACGTGTCATTAACGGCATGAGGTTGAGTCCTTTTGAGATGCCATGTTGATCTCACATGCAATGTTCTAAATAGTCATTGTGTCTTTGTTTCTGTTGACACAGATGACCTGCCCTACTTGAAGTGTCCCCTCCACACAGTTCTAAAGCTCACCCCCATGGCTTACGGTAGGATATCTCATCCAAGACTACCCTGTGTCAGTCTCAGACACATCTTTCTCTCTCATTCCTGTCTCTCAGGTTAACATTGACTGTTATTTTTTTCTTGGCCAGGTTGTAAAGTGGACATGTTTGACCTCAAAGTGGAGGCTGTGAACACTCACCGGGACAGGCCATTAGTGAGTTGTTCTCCTTGACAAATCTCTGTTCAATCTACTGTTCTACTTAATTTCATTGGTTCGTATACTGTATCCCTCTTTTAACAGGTGTGGCAGGTTCTGACCACTGATCCAACAACTTTCTTCCAAGAGTCAGATGGATGATTAACTACAATAAATAGTCAAGTAATAACAAACTGGCTGATCAGGGAAGTTGCAGTTTGAAGAGTTAAGGTAGTAGTGAGTCAATCCTCAGAATATGCAGTTATATAAAATAGTGTGAGAAATTGCAACAACGAAAAACAGACCAGCTGAGTCGTAACAAACTGGCTGATCTGGGAAGTTGTAGTTTGAAGAGTTCTAGATAGTAGTGAGACAAACCTCAGAATATGCAGTTCTCTGCAAAATAGTGTGAGAAATTGCACACACAAAAAGACCAGAGTACAGTTTCCACCCTCAACCATACAAAGGGCCTATTTTATGTAATTTCTCCTAATTTGGAGATCTGCTCTGCTTATACAGTACAGTATGTAGTTCTGGAATCAACAGGCTACACTGTCTCAGTGCTGTCCCCGGTACAGTGTGTTTACCAGATGTTCCATGTGGTGTGGGCGTTACACTCAAAAACATGACCAGTGACCACACTGCCTTTTACTGAGCGTAGCCCTGCTAACATGTCTGGGAAAGGAACCCGCAACACCTCTTCAATATTCTGTTGTTTGTTTCAGCTGTAATGTTTTCACAAGATGTGTAGCATGCAAGACACGCGCGCGCGCACACACACAGTGAAACTTCTGATGCTCCATCCTCTCTCACCAGGATAAAGTCCGTAATGACGTCGTTCCCACCACATTCCTCCGGAGGAACAGTTTCACTCCGCTGTCCAGTCACGACCAGGTGAAGCGACCGCGCCTCTACAGCGCCGGCAACCCACCTCAATCTCGACGGCCCCTGGCCCCCTTTATACCCAGCATGCAGTCCTTCGAGGACCCTGAGGGAGCAGAGTTGACACGAAGCCAAGTTAGTTTTTTATTTATTTTTATTTTTTTATTTCACCTTTATTTAACCAGGTAGGCTAGTTGAGAACAAGTTCTCATTTGCAACTGCGACCTGGCCAAGATAAAGCATAGCAGTGTGAACAGACAACACAGAGTTACACATTGAGTAAACAATAAACAAGTCAATAACACAGTAGAAAAAAAGGGTCTATTTACATTGTGTGCAAAAGGCATGAGGAGGTAGGCAAATAATTACAATTTTGCAGATTAACACTGGAGTGATAAATGATCAGATGGTCATGTACAGATAGAGATATTGATGTGCAAAAGAGCAGAAAAGTAAATAAATTAAAACAGTATGGAGATGAGGTAGGTATAATTGGGTGGGCTATTTACCGATAAGACTATGTACAGCTGCAGCGATCGGTTAGCTGCTCAGATAGCAGATGTTTGAAGTTGGTGAGGGAGATAAAAGTCTCCAACTTCAGCGATTTCTGCAATTCGTTCCAGTCACAGGCAGCAGAAAACTGTAACGAAAGGCGGCCAAATGAGGTGTTGGCTTTAGGGATGATCAGTGAGATACACCTGCTGGAGTGCGTGCTACGGGTGGGTGTTGCCAGATAAGGCGGAACTTTACCTAGCATGGACTTGTAGATGACCTGGAACCAGTGGGTCTGGCGACGAATATGGAGCGGGGGCCAGCCGACTAGAGCATACAAGTCGCAGTGGTGGGTGGTATAAGGTGCTTTAGTGACAAAACGGATGGCACTGTGATAAACTGCATCCAGTTTGCTGAGTAGAGTGTTGGAAGCTATTTTGTAGATGACGTCGCCGAAGTCGAGGATCGGTAGGATAGTCAGTTTTACTAGGGTAAGTTTGGCGGCATGAGTGAAGGAGGCTTTGTTGCGGAATAGAAAGCCGATTCTGGATTTGATTTTTGATTGGAGATGTTTGATATAAGTCTGGAAGGAGAGTTTACAGTCAAGCCAGACACCTAGGTACTTATAGATGTCCACATATTCAAGGTCGGAACCATCCAGGGTGGTGATACTAGTCAGGCGTGCAGGTGTAGGCAGCGAACGGTTGAAAAGCATACATTTGGTTTTACTAGCGTTTAAGAGCAGTTGGTGGCCACGGAAGGAGTGTTGTATGGCATTGAAGCTTGTTTGGAGGTTAGATAGCACAGTGTCCAAGGACGGGCCGGAAGTATATAGAATGGTGTCGTCTGCGTAGAGGTGGATCAGGGAATTGTCTGCAGCAAGAGCAACATCATTGATATATACAGAGAAAAGAGTCGGCCCAAGAATTGAACCCTGTGGCACCCCCATAGAGACTGCCAGAGGACCGGACAGCATGCCCTCCGATTTGACACACTGCACTCTGTCTGCAAAGTAGTTGGTGAACCAGGCAAGGCAGTCATCAGAGAAACCAAGGCTACTGAGTCTGCCGATAAGAATATGGTGATTGACAGAGTCGAAAGCCTTGGCAAGGTCGATGAAGACGGCTGCACAGTACTGTCTTTTATCGATGGCCGTTATGATATCGTTTAGTACCTTGAGCGTGGCTGAGGTGCACCCGTGACCGGCTCGGAAACCCAATTGCACAGCGGAGAAGGTACGGTGTGATTCGAGATGGTCAGTGACCTGTTTGTTGACTTGGCTTTCGAAGACCTTAGATAGGCAGGGCAGGATGGATATAGGTCTGTAACAGTTTGGGTCCAGGGTGTCTCCCCCTTTGAAGAGGGGGATGACTGTGGCAGCTTTCCAATCCTTGGGGATCTCAGACGATATGAAAGAGAGGTTGAACAGGCTAGTAATAGGGGTTGCGACAATGGCGGCGGATAGTTTCAGAAATAGTGGGTCCAGATTGTCAAGCCCAGCTGACAATAGTTGTCTTTCTGCATGAATGATGTCTCTCTTCACATGTTTTCATGATGCTACTGATGTCCTTAAACTACAGTAAACTTATTTTTAAAACTAGGGATGCACTATATATCGATGAGTATATCAGAATTGGACTATATTAGTTAAAAATGCCAACATTGGCATCAGGCCGATGTCTAGTTTAACGCCGATGTGCAAAACCGATGTCAAAGCTGATGTGCATACCTATATAACGTCGGTAGATGACGTGCATACCTATATAACGTAGGTAGATGACGTGCATACCTATGTAACGTCGGTAGATGACGTGCATACCTATGTAACGTCGGTAGATGACGTGCATACCTATGTAACGTTGGTAGATGACGTGCATACCTATGTAACGTAGGTAGATGACGTGCATACCTATATAACGTCGGTAGATGACGTGCATACCTATATAACGTCGGTAGATGACGTGCATACCTATATAACGTCGGTAGATGACGTGCATACCTATATAACGTAGGTAGATGACGTGCATACCTATGTAACGTCGGTAGATGACGTGCATACCTATGTAACGTCGGTAGATGACGTGCATACCTATATAACGTTGGTAGATGACGTGCATACCTATGTAACGTAGGTAGATGACGTGCATACCTATATAACGTCGGTAGATGACGTGCGTACCTATATAACGTCGGTAGATGACGTGCGTACCTATATAACGTCGGTAGATGACGTGCATACCTATATAACGTCGGTAGATGACGTGCATACCTATATAACGTAGGTAGATGACGTGCATACCTATATAACGTCGGTAGATGACGTGCATACCTATATAACGTCGGTAGATGACGTGCATACCTATATAACGTCGGTAGATGACGTGCATACCTATATAACGTCGGTAGATGACGTGCATACCTATATAACGTCGGTAGATGACGTGCATACCTATGTAACGTAGGTAGATGACGTGCATACCTATGTAACGTAGGTAGATGACGTGCATACCTATGTAACGTCGGTAGATGACGTGCATACCTATGTAACGTCGGTAGATGACGTGCATACCTATGTAACGTCGGTAGATGACGTGCATACCTATGTAACGTCGGTAGATGACGTGCATACCTATGTAACGTAGGTAGATGACGTGCATACCTATGTAACGTAGGTAGATGACCTGCATACCTATATAACGTCGGGAGATGACCTGCATACCTATATAACGTCGGGAGATGACGTGCATACCTATATAACGTCGGGAGATGACGTGCATACCTATATAACGTCGGGAGATGACGTGCATACATTTACATTTACATTTAAGTCATACCTATGTAACGTAGGTAGATGACGTAATGACACCACGAACAATGCAGCGCTACACAGAACAAAAGCAGAAAAATACTAAGCCAACAACTAAACAAGTTCAAGTTGAGCAGTAATTTGAAAGAGTAAGAACATTTCAGAGAGACAACTCAAAGGTGAAATCCATTAACACCAAGATAATGGAATTCATTATGCTACTTGCTATTAGCTTCACGACTGACATTTGGACCAGCGATGTCAGCCCTTTGAGCATGCTGAGTCTGACAGCACAGTGGGTCGACGAGGATTTCGTACTGAGGAAAGCCGTATTGCATGCTCAAGAATGTGCTGGTTCTCATACCGCTGCAGCCATTTCAATGGCATTTGAGAACATGTTTGAAACTTGGAAACATGAACACACTCCTAGCGCTATTCGAACAACTGACTGGAGAAATAAGCCAATCAACTGTGTCTGCAGCAGACGTGATACCCTCTGTCATGGCATTGAAACGCCTACTCAACAAAACTGCCGACATAGACCATGGGGTTAAACAAGCAATTCGGTGGTATACTATCGGAGTCTCTTTACTGTGTCGCCAACATGCTCGATGCTAGGTACAAGGACCGCTACTTCGATGCAGACAATAAACAGAGTTTATGTGAAATGTTACATACACAGCTGGACAAGATGGAAATGGACAGTGACTGTGCACCGAGGAAGAGAGGCCACAGATAGACAGAACTGAAACACTGCTTGACATGTATGATGAAATCCTGGTTGAGAATGAAACGACTGAACAAATGAACAACGAAACAGCACAGCAAGTAAGTGAAAGAAATAGGTTTTGATTATGTTTTACTGGTAATGGGGACATACGTAAATGGCAACAAAATAACTTTTTGGTCAATGTGGTGTGTGTGTGTGTAACCTTTATTTAACTAGGTAAGTTAGATAAGAACAAATTCTTATTTACAATGACAGCCAAACCCAGACTATGCTGGGCTAACTGTGAGCCGCCCTATGGGACTCCCAATCACGGCCGGTTGTGATACGACCTGGATTCGAACCAGTGCCTTAGACCACTGCATCCGTGTGTGTGTGTTAACTATTTAACTGTACTAGAATGCTTAAAAGGGCGCAACATTTTTTAAATATTGGTTATCGGCATCAGTGTCGGTTTTTTTGGCAAGGAAAATATTGGATATCGTTATCGTCCAAAAATGTAATATCGGTGCATCCCTAAAAAAACCAGCAAGTTGTGTCTTGTGATTGACCTTACCCTTCTCTTTCTGAGCTCAAGTGTAGCAGAGACCAGTCAAAACAAATTGTATGATGACGCTGCCCAGCCTTGGCACAGCTTAGCATGTGAGATAACACTGTCTCTCCCTCCTTCTGCCTCCTAAAGGAGTCTCTCAACTGCTTCAGCCCAGGGGACTCAGAAGATGCTGTTCACAGTTGAAGAGGACAGAGACTGGGGTCTCCACTCCCCAACATCCTCTCTGCCATCAGACCTGGGTTCAAATACTATTTTTAAATGTTTGTACATAGCTTGAATGTTTGCTTTAGCCTGCCAGGAGTGCCAGATGGGCAGTGTTTGCACTTTGGGAGCTTTTCTATTGATTTCATTTCAACATGCAAGCACAGCTAAAGTATTTGACATGATTTCAAATAGTATTTCAACACAGGTGCCCTCTGTATGTACCTACTATAGTCCCTCCACTCCAGGAGGAACCGCCACCTAATGCTCAGGCCTGCTACATACCATGCCAGCCTTACCATTTTGATTGTCAAGCAGTGGTTCAAGCACAACACCTCAGCCACAAAAGGTCACAGCGTGTGGTTGTTGTAGTGGCCAGAATTTGTTCTACAGCTATTTAGTTTCTGTTGACATCTGTTCGATAGATATTGTGGTTGTGTGAGGGTGAAGAGCGTGATGATTTGAGAAAAACATGGCCTTGCTTGCACACACACTTATCAACATTCAAAGTTGAATTTACTCTAAACAGAACTTTGGGATGCTTAAATAGAGGATATCTTTGAGGAAATTTGTCTTAGTGTAAAATAAATTGTATAAATCTACTAAGTCCCTTATGGAAGGGGTTGCCACATGGTAACACTGAACATTTTATAAAAAACAAAGCACTTACTATAAACACTGTCTTATCCTTTGTCTATAATGTACAATTACTTAAGCTCTTATGAATAATATATGTACCTCTTAAATTGGATAGTTGAATATCATCGTTTTTGAACAGCCTTGTGACCAACTTTGTTATTCCTCCGTTAGGCTGAAAGACCACCATACAGGATTTAACATTTCAGCTCAGGGATTCATGTTATTGGTTAGTCACATGTTACTGTCACAGGTTACATTTCTGTGTGTGTATAGTTCACATTTTACTCTGCAATTCGGTTACATATTTATCGTCATGTTATGAAATACCAATTTATTTGCATTATAGATGCATCCATTACACGTCTTCAGCTAAAATGGCAACTACTACTGTAGTTCCAGTTAATGCCAGCATTTATTCTTAAATTTGTTAAAAGGACATTGTGTTTTTACTTTTCCTAACGTTATTTGCATGATTTTGAATTCTGGAAAAGCACAGCATAAGGAAAGATACTGTAGGTACGTTCATACTTAAACTTCACTGATCTTGCCCAGCTATGTGTACCTTATTGTTAATTACTGCTATAATTATATATGTTAAATGTGCTGCTGCTCTAAAGTGCCTCTGTGACTGTGTTTAGTAGCATTACTTTTGTGGCTCTTGCAAGGCTATGTTATTATATAAATAGGCAGAAGACCGTAGCCTGTAAGACTACAGTATACTGATCTGTATACTAGCACTATGCTGTAAAATGATTGAAATCACTGGAATATTAGTCTTATGAGTGTAAACAATTCAATAAATGAATGTATCTGTCAGAATGTCTTGCTCATGGCAGTTAGACTTGACTTTGTCCTCTGGTACACAGTGTGGGCATGGGCAGATTTAGTGAGCTCCATTGGGTGGTACCTATCTGTTTCGATGTTTACAGCAATTCTTCCTGTCTTATCTAACGCCAGGACAAGCCTGTGGCAGAACCCTGGATATAGGGCAAGATTCTGAGGGATACTTCCTAGGAATAATAACCTACGGTGCATTTGGAAAGTATTCAGACCCCATTTTTATGCTTTGTCATTAAGGTGTATTGTGTGTGGATTGATGAGTAAAAAAAAAAAGAATCTAGTCAATTTTAGAATAAGGCTGTAATTTAACCATTTGGAAAAAGGGAAGGGGTCTGAATACTTTCCGAATGCACTGTATGTCCAATAAATCACTCAATCTTCTTATATTAAACCTAGGTTATGACCTGTGACACATCTAGGACTAATATAAGTAGCGCCTGTCAAAGACGTAAAGGACAGGTGGCGCGGCTTGGGACCTTTTAACTGATTGCAACCATAAACTTTTTTCCGGACTGGCCTGTCATAGGGAAATGGGTTGGGTCAATGGGGTGGGTATGACACTTACTGTTTACCGTCTGCCCTGGCCTGTCATAGGGGAAATGGGTTGGCTCAATGGGGTGGGTATGACACCTACTGTTTCCCGTCTGCCCTGGCCTGTCTCTTCCTGTTTGGTACAGATAACCCCATCTCTCTCCCGAGCTTTGGCTCGCGTCCAGCACACACACACTGTTGGGGAGAGTGACTCTGAACTTACAATGGCTAGCCCCAAGTCGTTAGAAGTGTATTACCTAAAATGGATCAATTGAAAGAGTGGGTTCACAGCTCCAATCTATATGTGTTGGACATTACTGAGACGTGGTTAAGAAAGTGTTTTGAACACTGATAACATATCTGGTTATAATCTTTTTCGGCAAGACCGATCTTCCAAAGGTGGTGGAGTGGCAATCTTTACCAAGGAACACCTTCAATACTCGGTTGTCTCCACCAAGTCTGTCCCAAAACAATTTGATTTGTTGGTTTTATGCATTAAACTTTCATTGTTGACTGTTGCTGTGTGTAATCGGCCACCATCAGCACCGGCCTATATCCTACATGCCCGAAGCTCTCTCCTGGCTCCTTACACCAAGTCTGAATTTGTCTTGCTAGGTGAGCTAAACTGGGACATGATTAAACCACCTGACCAAGTCCTAAAGCAATGAGTCTCCCTAAATCTTTCTCAGATTATTACCAATCAAGATATGACTCCAAACACCTAGAAAATGTTACTCTCCTTGATGTTATCCGTACAAATAATCCTCATAGGTAACCGTCTGGTGTTTTCTGTGTTTGATCTAAGTGATCAGTGTTTTAGAACATGTGTTCGTAATGGCTGCTCAGTGAAACGACCTGTCTTGATTTGTCGTATACGCTTGCTAAAAAAACTTTAATGAGCAAGCCCTCCTTCATGACCTGGCCTCTTTAAATTGGTATATAGTCATTGTCATAGGTTTTGAGAATGACACAAATATTCATTTTCACAAAGTCTGCTGCCTCAGTTTGTATGATGGCAATTTGCATATACTCCAGAATGTTATGAAGAGTGATCAGGTAAATTGCAATTAATTGCAAAGTCACTCCTCACAGCTGCCCATGTTCCAAATGAACTGAATCCCCCCCAAAAAAATTCCACTGAATTTCAGTCCTGCCACAAAAGGACCAGCTGACATCATGTCAGTGATTCTCTCGTTAACACAGGTGTGAGTGTTGACGAGGACAAGGCTGGAGATCACTCTGAAATGCTGATTGAGTTCGAATAACAGACTGGAAGCTTCAAAAGGAGAGTGGTGCTTGGAATCATTGTTCTTCCTCTGTCAACCATGGCTACCTGAAGGAAACACATGCCGTCATCATTGCTTGGAAGGCAGCCAAGTTCGTCCTTTATTTAAAGGGGGAGATCAAGCTGATCCTAACTGTTTTATAGGCCTATTTCTTTTTTGCCATGTTTATCTAAAGTGTTGGAAGAACTTGTCAATAATCAACTGACTGGCTTTCTTGATGTCTATAGTATACTCTTGGGGATGTAATCTGGTTTCCACTCAGGTTATGGATGTGTCACTGCAACCTTAAAGGTCCTCAATGATGTCACCATTGCTCTTGATTCCAAGCAATGTTGTGTTGCTATTTTTATTGACTTGGCCAAAGCTTTTGATACGGTAGACCATTCCATTCTTGTGGACCGTCTAAGGAGTATTGGTGTCTCTGAGGGGTCTTTGGCCTGGTTTGCCAACTACCTCAGAGTGCAGTGTATAAAGTAGGGCTGGGTGATATGGCAAATAAATTATCACGATATCTATATATTTTTTTCATTTGATAACGATAATTATCACGATATTAATCCAATAACTTCCCCGCACGTTCCTGCTGCGTCACAGAGGTGAAATGGACTGCTGTACCTAACTATTCTATATCGACATTATCGAAACTGAATCTAAACGTTTTTATATCGTTATTGAGGGAAGTAATTACCTCTAATTATTGATTTAGCTCTAATATAAAGTCAGAACATCTGTTGTCTCAGCCACTGCCTGTCACTAAGGGAGTACCCCAAGGCTTGATCCTAGGCCCCACACTCTTCTCAACAACATGGCTCAAGCAGTAGGAAGCTCTCTCATCCATTTATATGCAGATGATAGTCTTACGCTCAAACACAAAGTTTTCTTAGTGTCCAATAAGCGTTCTCTGCCCTTTACCTTGTTCTGAACAACCCCAAAACAAAGATCATGTGGTTTGGTAAGAAGAATGCCCCTCTCCCCACTGGTGTGATTACTACCTATGAAGGTTTAGAGCTTGAGGTAGTCACTTAATACAAGTACTTGGGAGTACGGCTAAATGGTACACTGTCCTTCTCTCAGCACATATCACAGCTGCAGGCTAAGGTTAAATCTATGTTTTGTCTATTGTAATCACTCCTCTTTCACCCCAGCTGCCAAACTAACCCTGATTCAGATGACCATCCTACCCATGCTAGACTATGGAGATGTAATTTATGGATTGGCAGGTAAGGGTGCTCTTGAGTGGCTAGATGTGCTTAACCGTTTGGCCATCAGACTTACCACCAATGCTCTTTGTAGGACACATCACTGCACTCTATACTACTCTGTAGTATACTGGTTGATGCTTATTTATAAAACCCTCTTAGATCTCAATCTGAGATACCTACTGCAGCCCTCATCCTCCACCTGTTCTGCCAGTCACATTCTGTTAAAGGTCCCAAAAGCACACACATCCCTGGATCGATGTTCTTTTCAGTTCGCTGCAGCTAGTGACTGGAACAAACACTTTTACTGACAGTAGTGGATGCTTTGAGTGATGTATTGTTGTCTCTACCTTCTTGCCCTTTGCACTGTTTTCTGTGCCCAATAATGTTTTTACCATGTTGTGCTGCTGCCATGTTGTTTTGCTACCATGCTATGTTGTCTTAGGTCTCTCTTTATGTAGCGTTTTGGTCTCTCTCTTGTTTTGATGTGTATTTTATCCTATATTTGTTTTTTATCTCTAATCCCAGCCCCCGTCCCCGTAGGAGGCATTTTGCCTTTTGGTAGGCCGTCATTGTAAATAAGAATTTGTTCTTTATTGACTTGCCTATTTAAATAAAGGTTAAATAAATAAATAAATATATATTTTAAGTGCCCTTGTACAGTAAACAAAGTCATTCTTAGAAATATTTAATTGGTTCAGTCAGCTAGGGGTTTCTAACAATGCTTTGATATAATGTATTACTGATTCTCATTTGAATAGGTACAGCCAGTGAAGAGAGAACCACTAAAGGCTGACATTAAAGTAGCTGTTTTGTGGTGCACTGTAACATAGTTGTCATGCTATACCCACCCCTTTCACACCCTTGTTGTTGTTTGTCTATCAGTGTAGGAATCTTCCACAAGACTGTAAAATACTTCATTCTACCACAACAGGAGCTGCCCTTTATCTAAAGTTCTAAACCAACAACACTTTAAGGTGTGGAGAAGGTGTTGTGCAATGTCATGAGTCGCATATAAACTTGTATTACTCTATTTGTAATTGAGGAAAATTCTGATTCTCATTTTTGAATAGTGAATGTACAAAATGTGTTTTCTTAATAGTGATAGTGTAGTTAGTAGATGGACACTGAAATTGTGAGTTGTTCATCATTAAATACTGATCAAATGCTGATACGGACATGGCTCCATGAGGGGGCTACAGAAGGCTTAGCCCCCTCAGTTCAAACTTTAGCCCCCTCAGTTTTAGTTGTATGTCCCTATATAAAAATAGCAAAAAAGTTAAAATAACTGAGTGTCAGGTTGGTGCAAACCAAATCTGTATCTCCCCTGCGCACAATGGACAGGGTGCGCTGCTGTGTTTTTAAGGGGGCTATGGAAAGTCACTGGGCAGTTAGGTATGAGTCATATGACTCCTTTGGGTTTCCATAAAAAGTGTGAAAAATCACTTCTCATCTCTGTGGTAGACTACGTGAATAACATGAGCTGTAATATATTTGATTTTGAATTGTAAGGGCAGGGTCAAGTTTACAGTTGAAGCTGTTTCATTCTTAGCTATCTACAGTTGAAGTTGGAGGTTTACATACACCTTAGCCAAATATATTTAAACTCAGTTTTTCACAATTCCTGACATTTAATCCTAGTTAAAATTACCTGTCTTAGGTCAGTTAGGATCACCACTATATTTTAAGAATGTGAAAATAATAGTTGAGAGAATGACTTATTCTAGCTTTTATTTCTTTCATCACATCCCTAGTGGATCAGAAGTTTACATACACTCAATTAGTATTTGGTAGCATTTCCTTTAAATTGTTTAACTTGGTACAAACGTTTTGGGTTGCCTTCCACAAGCTTCCGGCAATACGTTGGGTGAATTTTGGCCCATTCCTCCTGACAGAGCTGGTGTAATTGAGTCAGGTTTGTAGGCCTCCTTGCTCGTACACACTTTTTCAGTTCTGCCCACAAATCTTCTCTATGATTGAGGTCAGGGCTTTGTGATGGCCACTCCAATACCTTGACTTTGTTGTCCTTAAGCCATTTTGCCACAAATTTGGAAGTATGCTTGGGGTCATTGTTCATTTGGAAGACCCATTTGCAACCAAGTTTTAACTTCCTGACTGATGTCTTGAGATGTTGCTTCAATATATCCACATAATTTTCCTTCCTCGTGATGCCATCCATTTTGTGAAGTGCGCCAGTCTCTTCTGCAGCACCTCCACAACACGATGCTGTCACCCACGTGCTTCACAGTTGGATGGTATTCTTTGGCTTGCAAGTCTCCCCCTTTTTCCTCCATCCATAATGATGGTCAATATGGCCAAACAGTTCTATTTTTGTTTCATTAGACATTTCCCCAAAAAGTATGATCTTTGTCCCCATGTGTAGTTGCAAACCGTAGTCTGGCTTTTTTATGGCGGTTTTGGAGCAATGGCTTCCTTGCTGAGCAGCCTTTCAGGTTACGTCGATATAGGACTTGTTTTACTGTGGATATAGATACTTTTGTACCTGTTTCCTCCAGCATCTTCACAAGGTCCTTTGCTGTTTTTCTGGGATTGATTTACACTTTTCTCACCAAAGTACGTTCATCTCTAGGAGACAGAACGCGTCTCCTTCCTGAACGGTGTGATGGCTGCGTGGTCACATGGTGTTTATACTTGCATACTATTGTTTGTACAGATGAACGTGGTACCTTCAGGCATTTGGAATTTGCTCCCATGGATGAACCAGACTTGTGGAGGTCCACAACTTGGCTGATTTCTTTTGATTTTCCCATGATGTCAATCAAGAGGCACTGAGTTTGAAGGTAGGCCTTGACATACATCCATGGGTACACCTCCAATGGATTCAAATGATGTCAATTAGCCTATCAGAAGCTTCTAAAGCCATTCCATCCTTTTCTGGAATTGTCCAAGCTGTTTAAAGGCACAGTCAACTTAGTGTATGTAAATGTCTGACCCACTGGAATTGTGATACAGTGAATTATAAATTAAATAATCTGTCTGTAAACAATTGTTGGAAAAATTACTTGCATCATACACAAGGTAGATGACCTAACTGACTTGCCTATACTATAGTTTGTTAACAAGAAATTTGTGGAGTGGTTGAAAAACAAGTTTTAATGACTCCAACCTAAGTGTATGTAAACTTCCGACTTCATCTGAGGCTGTAAAAAGCATTAGTGTTATTATCCTTGGCATATTATCTGGTTCGAGCTAGCTAAATAGGTTAAGATTGGCTTCGCCAAAGTACCCAAACAAAGGAGAGCGATGAGCAGCAAGAGCATTAAACCACTGAGGCTGCCGCCAAGACAACAGCGATGATGCTGCTAAACTCCAGCAAGCTTGGTGTTCAGAGCCCCACCCTTCCACAAGCGCTGCCAGGATAATGGCTCCACAGCCGCCTCCACCTTCGACTGTTCCTGATGATCTTGAAACAGAAGACCCAGCCCAGTTTAGTCTAGATTCCTACCCTAAAATTGTTTTATTTAAGAGCAACTGGTTCAGAGGAAGAGAGTGGCTGGAATACTTGGTTACTGCAGATGCTGTTATGGGGTTGTAAAACATACAACCCACTCAGAACAGATGTAAATTCTATGTCTAGTTTTGATTTACATTTTGAATTCAATGTGAAGAAAAAAATTAAAAACATCCAAATCAAATCAAATCAAATTTATTTATATAGCCCTTCGTACATCAGCTGATATCTCAAAGTGCTGTACAGAAACCCAGCCTAAAACCCCAAACAGCAAGCAATGCAGGTGTAGAAGCACGGTGGCTAGGAAAAACTCCCACCATGTCTTTTGATTTAGGTAAAACGTTGGGTGAAAAAAAATACAAAATGTCTTTCACGTTGATTATTTTTTGCAAATCCAATTAGTTTTCCACATTGATTCAACATCATCAAGTATATTTTGGTGGTTGAAATGACTTGGAAATAATGTTGATTCAACCATTTTTTGACCAGTGGTGAAGAAAGTTCACACTTGTCTTGGTTGAGTAAAAGTAAAGACACCTTCAAATAAAATGACTCAAGTGAAAGTGAGTCACCCAGTAAAATACAACTTGAGTTAAAGTCTAAAAGTATTTGGTTTTCAAAATACTTGACTATCAAAAGTAAATGTAATTGCTAAAATATACTTAAGTATCAAAAGTATAAGTAATTTCAAATTCCTTATATTAAGCACCATTTTTTTACGGATAGCCAGGGGCACACTTCAACACTTAAAGACATAATTTACAAACGATGCATTTGTGTTTAATGAGTCCACCAGATCTCTTGATAACTGAATTGCACCATTTTCCTGTCCTGCTAATCGTTCAAAATGTAAATGAGTACTTTCTGTTTGTCAGGGAAAATGTATGGAGTAAAACTACATTATTTTCTTTAGAAATGTAGTGGAGTAAACGTAAAAGTTGTCAAATATAAATAGTAATGTATAGATACCACAAAAAAAAGACTTAAGTAGCACTTTAAAGTAGTTTTACTTTATACCACTGTTTTTTGCCTGTGGGAAACTTTGACCCACTCCTATGTTGGAGTGTTTCTTGAACCACTGATCATACATGGTTCCAAAATAGGAGTGAGTCTAAATATTACCAATGGAAAAACTCAGATTACTTGACGTAAATAAATCTGAATAGCCTAACTACGTAGGCCTACATGGCTCCTCGTCATTTTACGTTACCTCCCCTACAACTACAAAATATAACCCAGTCGACATACTATTTCATTAAACTCAATAACGTTTCAACGGGTGAGCGTACAGATCCGAATGCACATGAAACGATGAATCTGGTGTATAATGTCGTGTTCTTCTTATCACTCGCCCTACATGCCTCAGGTAAGATTGTTGTTTTCGTAAAATTAACATTGCACTGTCCACTTTAACACTGACAATGTCATTTGTAGCATTTTTACATATTCATCGGATAAACGCAGTGATTTGAATTGCCACTGTTGCTGATGTGGCTCATTTGTTTCTAAACAGCTCAAGTTCCATCGAAATGTGATGCGCCACCGTCCTATCCACACACGCAAATCGAGGACATGAAACCGAAAAAGAGTATATTCAGCCATGTACAAAAAGTCCTCTACAGATGTGCCGAGGGCTACACTCAGAAGAGTGGCATTCGCTATATCAAGTGTCAAGCTGGAAAATGGACACAGTTAACCATGACGTGTGAAAGTAAGTAAATGCCTACAGCTAAGCATTTAGATCAGTATATATTGTTGTTGTGCATAACACTGGTTCAATGAATATCATATCATTATGGTTATAACTGTCTCTGGGGTGAGGTTGTTGTGGCAAGTAAATGTCGTTTGACACTTACATTTACTGGGGCCCTCTGGTGGTTGCAAAGAGAACATTTGGGAATAACATTTATATTCAGTTCAGTCCTTGAGGACTGCAGTGTGCCTGTTTTAGCGCTGTTTGGCACAAACAGTTCCCCGTGGTTATTTATGTTGAGTTTGGCCCAGTATCTCACCCTGGATTCATTCCCTGGCTCCCCTGCTGTTTTCTAATGTGTCCCATCCTCTCTTCAGAGAAGAACTGTGGATCTGCTGGGGAGTTATTCAATGGATACTTTCAATATAGGGGGGCTTTTATCGGGGACAAAGCATATGCAGTGTGCAATGAGGGGTAAGTGTCTTGAATGTAATGAAATAGTCCTATAGCCTGGGCCTTTTCTTAATCTCTGTGATATTTGCACAGGTTTACACTGAAGGGGATGGAATACAGAATATGTGAGGACTCTGGCTGGAGTGGAGAGATTCCCACGTGTGAAGGTATGCACCATCCAATGATCAATCGTAAAGTAATATGCAGCAATCAGGTCCGTTCCTTTCTAAGTAGGACATATAACATGCATCCTAATCAATTTAGTAGCTTCTGCTGTATGAAATAACAGACTGGCATGCCCTGTACTTGTCTAGTTGATTGTTGGCATGACACACCAAGATCCTGTTGTTGAGACTTGACCATGTTGGTCTTGGACATTCAGTCCGTAATTGTCCCATTGTTACAAAAGCATTAGAATATCATGTAAACAAATGCTCCTTTAGGCTACCACAGCATGGGTAATAATGGCCTAGCTAATGTCCTGTAAGGATGATTCCTCGCCAGACTAGAACAACAAAAAAAGACCATGATTTTTTTCCATTTTTTTTCTTCGCAAAAGTGAATCCACTGAAGGTTCCTTTGGAGGAAGGATTGTTGACATATTTGCCATTTGTATCTTAAAGCATAATTGACAGATAATCAATTGAAGTTGGACTATTTGTGACATTTTGGCCTAACCCATGCCTCATTTAAATATGAAATCTGCTGCTACATACAGTTTTTTGACTTATAAATGAATTATATATATCCAGTGATTCTTATAGAATATAACTTATAAATGAATTATATATATCCATTGATTCTTATAGAATATAACTTATAAATGAATTATATATATCCAGTGATTCTTATAGAATATAACTTATAAATGAATTATATATATCCAGTGATTCTTATAGAATATAACTTATAAATGAATTATATATACCCAGTGATTCTTATAGAATATAACTTATAAATGAATTATATATACCCAGTGATTCTTATAGAATATAACTTATAAATGAATTATATATACCCAGTGATTCTTATAGAATATAACTTATAAATTAATTATATATACCCAGTGATTCTTATAGAATATAACTTATAAATGCCGCATAGGCTTAGTTCAACTCTAGTGCCCCATCAGAACCCAAAATATATAAGCTTGTTTTACTCCAATGTTTGTAAACAAAGTAAATGTAAACAAACACTGTGTAGCCTCATTACATGGTTAAAACTATATATCTTGGATGGTCAGTCCATGCATCCATAGCACTGTCCATGAATTTGAGAGTGCTTCCATTTCTCCAGCCCCACCCTTCAGCTTTTTACCAAAACAGGCGCGGGAAAACCGCTTTGTTATTGCTTCAACTGCTTATTGCCGCTTTAAGACTCCACAATGTTTTATCTGTAGGTGCTACAAAGCAAACAATGGTGTCATATGAATATCTTAATATTGTTGAACATAATATACTCTATGGGCATATTGAAGTTTAAAGTGGGATCTCTGCTACTTATGTTATGATCAAGGGGCCAGGGCTCTTGTCTAGAAGCACGGTTTCGACTGCTCCTACAGTTTTGCTTCGGTACTACAGTTTAACTGACACCTGGCCCAGAAGGTCCGTTTCTACAGACGGCCACATAGAGAAGTCAGATTTGAACATTCCTAATAAGACACTTTAGTCATCACCTTTGTGCACAAAAAATCCATTTAATTATTCAAATAATTTTCACTAAAGCAGATTATATATATATTTTTTAAATATTATTTGCATCATTCATAGATGTAGATATTAACATTTTATATTCATCCAACGTCTGCTATGTTTTTGGATGATGTGGTGATGTTGCCTGTGCTCACTAAGTGCTGGTGCGCATGTGATGTTGGTCTGTATAAACCGGATGCAACTCGGATATAGACGGAACTTGGAACTTGAGTAGATTTCCTTGAAAAAACAGTTGGAACATCAGTTCTTATTATACCTCAGTGGTTATGATCCAATTTGTAAGCATTACCAACATTGTGAATGTGAAATTGGATTCAAAATGGTTGCCCTCTGCTGGTAATTTACAGGATTTGCAGTGATACAAGTAAAACGAGGGCTTCAATTGGTTACATTGCCTAATATGCCAATTTCTCTCTATAAAATGGACCTTAACTTTCAAACTAGCAGAGATACCACTCTGAAACTTTGATAAGCCTGTAGAGTATATTATGTTCAACAATATGAAACAAATGTAGCCAAATCAAAAATTGTATATCTTCAATATGTATGTTTATATTTAAAAAATAAATTAATGCATGGAAATTATTATTGAAATGAAATTACCTCTCATATTACAGAGCGAACAGTAAAGTTTCTTATGACATCAAGTTCTAGCATTTACAGATTAAACATTATGGAATCTTAAAGGACGTCTGGGTAAGCCCAAAAACTCACAAATGTTCCAACCTCAAGGATTTATTTATCAATTATGCTTTAAGATAAAAATGTGAAATATATGTCAACAATCCTTACTCCAAAGGACCTGATTTGTTGTTTGTTTTGTTATGGATGACATTTTGTAAAAATCGCCCAAATCACAGGCACCTATAATGTTGTGCTGTTTACCAAAGCATGAGGTCATTGTCTCGATGGAGGCATCTGTTTTTCCTCTGAATCTCCAAGACTAGGCACATATTTTGTTTGTCATTATAGATACAAGAATGAATTAAACAAAACCACAATAACATTTTAAATGTCATCATTCTAGAGGGAGGTGAACCACAAGTGGTTCCAGCAGAAGTGACCTGCCCTGCTCCTTCAGTGGCCAACAGTGTGAAGCTGAGTGAGACTGTCTCAGTGTACAGGGTCAGAGCCTCAGTGACCTTGGTCTGCTCCGAGGGCTTCCTCCTGACTGGAGCCCAGCAGCTCACCTGTGGACCAGACGGCCAGTGGCAGCCCGAGCTCCCACTTTGTCTGCCCTCTGTCGGAGGTGAGGTCCATCCTGATTTGAATAACACATTGACTCAGTAGGGGTGCCCAACATCACGTAAGGGTGCCCAAAGTTGAAATCTTTTCACTTTTTTGGGGTGTCTGGCCCATGTTCATTGCTTTGGAGCCTTGATTTGTTATGGCGGTGCCTAGCTCCTGTAATTCCAACTCCCACTCTATGGAGACATTGCTATGTCTGTTCTGTTGTTTTTGAAACTCTAATTATCATTCTTCAGTGATGATTTGTTCGGAGTGCTCTGTAATGATAGGGCATGGCCATCTGCCACAGAGAGACACCAAACTTCTATGAGCTATTTTCTGCTTCTTTTTTCTAGAGATCACTTGCAATGCCCCCAATGCAAAGAGGAAGTGGTTGATCAATGGGTTGAAGCAAGTTTATAGACCTGGAGATTCTTTGTCCTTTTCCTGCAAGGACCTTTATTATTTGGATGGATCGAACACTGTCACATGTGGGGTTGACGGAAAATGGACTCCTTCTCTTCCACAGTGCACACGTGAGTATCCTGACATGATTGAGACAACTGCTATATAGACTCTGTGTCAAATGTGTTGTAGTTTTGTTTTAACTTGCTTCTGCTTCTTTTTTTTCTTTTTTTCTTTTACTCATGTAGAGATTAAGTGCCCTATATTAAACATAACAAATGGTAGGCCATCCATCAAGCAAAGAAGACCTGGATCAGATGTAACCATTTCCTGCTTTAAAGGAAACCTGCTAAAAGGTGCTGCCCGCATAAAATGTTCAAGATCTGGGGAATGGATGGAAGAGATTCCACAATGTGTGCCAGGTAAAGGATCTCTTGTTTTCAAAGGATTGAATGTACTGTATTCCTAGTCTTAATGTTGTGCTTTTTACCAAAGTACGAGGTCATTTTTTCTCTTATCTCCAAGATGAGGCACACTTTTGTTTTTATGTCATTATAGATGCAATAATGAATTAAACAAAACCACAATAACATTTTAAATGTCATCATTCTAGAGGGAGGTGAACCACAAGTGGTTCCAGCAGAAGTGACCTGCCCTGCTCCTTCAGTGGCCAACAGTGTGAAGCTGAGTGAGACTGTCTCAGTGTACAGGGTCAGAGCCTCAGTGACCTTGGTCTGCTCCGAGGGCTTCCTCCTGACTGGAGCCCAGCAGCTCACCTGTGGACCAGACGGCCAGTGGCAGCCCGAGCTCCCACTTTGTCTGCCCTTTAATGATATAATTGAAAGCCCCAAGCCTGATGGTAAACACAAACACCAGCCAAGATCTGTTACTTTGAGCATTGCAATATATAATACATGTTATGATGCATTGGTTTTACAACAGATGTGATTTCTATCTATCTCCCTTTCCTGTAGGCAGATGTGGAGTGCCACCGTACCTCTCCAACGCACACCTTTCTGACTGCTGTAGAGCACAGGCAGATTTTGGTCCTGGTCACCGGGTCAGGTACAGTTGTGCCTTGGGATACATGAGAGTAAGAGGCACTTACTATAGTACCTGCGTCCGTGGGAGGTGGACGCCAGTAACTCTGAGATGTGAACGTAAGTAACCATATGAAATGATGTGCCAGAATAGATGAAAGTACAGTACCAATCAAATGTTGGGACACACCTACTCATTCAAGGTTTTTTATTTATTTTTTACTATTTTCTACATTGTAGAATAATAATAATGAAAACATCAAAACTATGAAATAACACACATGGAATCATGTAGTAACCAAAAAAAGTGTTAAACAAGTCAAAATATATTTTAGATTTGAGGTTCTTCAAAGTCGCCACCCTTTGCATTGGTGACAGATTTGCACACTCTTGGCATTCTCTCAACCAGCTTCATGTGGTAGTCATCTGGAATGCATTTCAATTAACAGTTAATTTGTGGAATTGATTTCCTTCTTAATGCGTTTGAGCCAATCAGTTGTGTTGTGACAAGGTATGGGTGGTTTACAGAAGATAGACCTTTTTGCTAAAATACCAAGTCCATATTATGGCAAGAACAGCTCAAATAAGCAAAGAGAAACGACAGTCCATCATTACTTTACAGTCAATACGGAACATTTCAAGAACTTTGAAATGAAGTGCTATGATGAAACTGGCTCTCATGAGGACCGCCACAGGAAAGGTAGACCCAGAGTTACCTCTGCTGTAGAAGATAAGTTCATTAGAGTTACCAGCCCAAATAAATGCTTCACAGAATTCAAGTAACTGACACATCTCAACATCAACTGTTCAGAGGAGACTGCGTGAATCAGGCCTTCATTTTCGAGTTGCTGCTAAGAAACCACTACTAAAGAACACCAATAAGAAGAAGAGACTTGCTTGGGCCAAGAAACACGAGCAATGGACATTCGACCGGTGGAAATCTGTCCTTTGGTCTGATGAGTCCAACTGTGAGATTTTTGGTTCCAACCGCTGTGTCTTTGTGAGACGCAGAGTAGGTGATCGGATTATCTCTGCATGTGTGGTTCCCACCGTAAAGCCTGGAGGAGGAGGTGTGATGGTGTGGGGGGGCTTAGCTGGTGACAGTCAGTGATTTATTTAGAATTCAAGGCACACTTAACCAACATGGCTACCACAGCATTCTGCAGCGATACGCCATCCCATCTGGTTTGGGCTTAGTGGGACTATCATTTGTTTTTCAACAGGACAGTGACGCAACACAAATCCAGGCTGTGTAAGGGCTATTTGACCAGGAAGCAGAGTGACGGCGTGCTGCATCAGATGACCTGGCCTCCACAATCACCCGACATTCAACCCAATTGACATGGTTTGGGATGATTTGGACCGCAGAGTGAAGGAAAAGCAGCCAACGAGTGCTCAGAATATGTGGGAACTCATTCAAGACTTTTGAAAAAGCATACCAGGTGAAGCTGTTTGAGAGAATGCCAAGAGTGTGCAAAGCTGTCATTAAGGCAAAGGGTGGCTACTAATAAATGTACATTTGTTTCACACTTTTTTGGTTACTGCATGATTACATATGTGCTATTTCATAGTTTTGATGTCTTCACTATTATTCTACAATGTTTTTTTTTTACTTGAATGGGTAGGTGTGTCCAAACTTTAGACAGGTACTGTATATGTACAGTTAGTTACTCCACATATACTTTTCATATACTCTGGCACATCATTAATACTTCTTCCTCCTATGTACTACAGTATATAAAGAACATTATTCTCTTGTTTAAGCATTAGGTGGCAGCAGAGCCATAGATGGTCTAGAATATATCACTCTGTGGTAGTTAATGTTTGTCTGTTTTGTGCCTTCTGAAAAATGTAATTTAATGGCATTTTCTTGTCCAAAGGCAAATCATGTGGCTCAGCTGGAGAGATGTCTTTTGGTCATTTCGTCTATACCGGTGCACAGTTTGGAGATACAGCCACAGGGGTTTGTAATGAGGGGTACGTTCTATTCTGCTAGTATGTCTTTTTGCTCTTAAGGCTACTCTCAGAATTGTTGCGGTGTACAAATAAAATGATGCGTTGTCATATTAAATCACTTTTTGTACCCATTATTACACCAGGTATCAGCTGGTTGGACAGAATGTAAGAAATTGCATGAATGATGGCTGGGATGGGCGTGTTCCTGTCTGTGAAGGTGTCACATTTATTTTTTAGATGGTCTACTGCACCACACAGTTTTACACCTGGGTCATAGTTCAATTGCTTTTGGTAACTTTGCTTTAGTTTAGAACATCCCTGAACTTCAGTTCTGTCAACCATAATCTTTAAAAAAAGGTCATGTAAATGTACATTGTGTTTGTGACTTTCAGCTGTGCAGTGTGCTAAACTTCCTGAGGTGGTAAATGGAGAGATAAATGGCCATTTGGAACCACCTTACGTTTACAGCACTGTGATTGGCTATCGGTGTCGCGTAGGGAAACTGATTGGAACGAGTGAGCTCTACTGTACCAAAGATGGGACATGGAGTGCACCACCTCCAGAGTGCAAAGGTGCCATTTTCTGTTCAACTCTATAGCTTCTATAGCTGCACTATTTTTGCTATGTTTTTTTCCCTTTAGCAAACTAGGAACATCCCTTAAGTGTTGAGAACTTGGCCCTGAGAGTAATATTAAGGAACCAACCCCTTTAAAACCAATCAAATAAAAGCTTATGTTGACTCTTTCATCTCTGTTCACAGATATTAAATGTCCCTATCCCAAAGTACAATATGCCCAAAGGACAAGAGGAATTAGAATGCCACTGGAGTTTGGGGACTCTGTGACATTTGTCTGCTTTAGGGGCATGGTGATGAATGGACCAGGCACCGTCACATGCGGCCTGGATGGGACATGGACTCCTGCCCTTCCCACATGTCACTGTGAGTAATTCTGAAGGGTCTATGTACTGACAATATAACCCTTTGTAGGCTGATACATAACTGAAGTGCATTGTATAAAATTGTCCCTTTTTTTTTTTTTTACAGATCGGCAGTACTGAAGGTCTAATACCATTGATCATTATACTGAATGTCTTCAACTCAACCATTTTACCATAACTTTTACATTATTAATCAAACTCAATGCATTTTATTATAATAAATTAATATCCTAATGACTGTTGTCTTTAAATACCCCTTCTGTCTTCTGGAATCATGTTATTGTGAATTGTACAGCACTTTTGGTACATATACCCCTATTTTAGGGGACCAAAAGTATTGGGAAAAATTCACTTGTGTATTAAAGTACTCAAAGTTAATTATTTGGTCCCATATTCATAGCACACAATGACTGCATCAAACGTGTGACTCTACAAATGTGTTAGATGCATTTGTTGTTTGCTTTGTTTGTTTTCGATTTATTTTGTTTACAATAAAAATGTATGTTAAATTTTGCGTTGTCATTTTGGAGTCACTTTTATTGTAAGAATAGAATATGTTTCTAAACACTTCTACAAATGCAAAAATATCAGTGTCATAGTGTTCTGCGAAGCTTAGTTGGTAGAGCGTGGCGGTTGCAATGCCAGGGCTGTGGGTTCAATTCCTGCAACCGGTATGAAATGATTATTTTTTAATTAAAATGTATTCACCCGCTATCCAGTCGCTCTGGATAAGAACGTCTGCTAAATGACAAAAATAATTATCATACCAAATACAGTGGGGCAAAAAAGTATTTATTCAGCCACCAATTGTGCCAGTTCTCCCACTTAAAAAGATAAGAGGCCTGCAATTTTCATCATAGGTACACTTCAACGATGACAGACAAAATGAGAAAAAAACATTGTAGGATTTTTAATGAATTTATTTGCAAATTATGGTGGAAAATAAGTATTTGGTCACCTACAAACAAGCAAGATTTCTGGCTCTCACAGACCTGTAACTTCTTCTTTAAGAGGCTCCTCTGACCTCCATTCGTTACCTGTATTAATGGCACCTGTTTGAACTTGTTATCCGTATAAAAGACACCTGTCCACAACCTCAAACAGTCACACTCCAAAATCCACTATGGCCAAGACCAAAGAGCTGTCAAAGGACACCAGAAACAAAATTGTAGACCTGCAGTGCCAACTCAAATCCTGCAGTGCCAGACATGTCCCCCTGCTTAAGCCAGTACATGTCCAGGCCCGTCTGAAGTTTGCTAGAGAGCATTTGGATGATCCAGAAGAAGATTGGGAGAATGTCATATGGTCAGATGAAACCAAAATCTAACTTTTTGGTAAAAACTCTACTCTTTTGTTTGGAGGACAAAATGCTGAGTTGCATCCAAAGAACACCATACCTACTAAGAAGCATGGGGGTGGAAACAACATGCTTTGGGGCTGTTTTTATGCAAAGGGACCAGGATGACTGATCCGTGTAAAGGAAAGAATAAATGGAGCCATGTATCGTGAGATTTTGAGTGAAAACTTCCTTCCATCAGCAAGGGCATTGAAGATGAAACGTGGCTGGGTCTTTCAGCATGACAATGATCCCAAACACACCGCCCGGTCAATGGAGTGGCTTCGTAAGAAGCATTTCAAGGTCCTGGAGTGGCCTAGCCAGTCTCCAGATCTCAACCCAATAGAAAATCTTTGGAGGGAGTTGAAAGTCTGTGTTGCCCAGCAACAGCCCCAAAACATCACTGCTCTAGAGGAGATCTTCATGGAGGAATGGGCCAAAATACCCGCAACAGTGTGTGAAAACCTTGTGAATACTTACAGAAAACGTTTGACCTCTGTCATTGCCAACAAAGTGTATATAACAAAGTATTGAGATAAACGTTTGTTATCTCTCAACCAGCTTCACCTGGAATGCTTGTCCAACAGTCTTGAAGGAGTTCCCACATATGCTGAGCACTTGTTAGCTGCTTCAATGTAAAATAGTAAAAATAAATAAATAAACTGAATGAGAGGTGTTCCCACATATGCTGAGCACTTGTTGGCTGGTACTACAATGTGGAAAATAGTAAAAATAAAGAAAAACCCTTGAATGAGTAGGTGTGTCCAAACGTTTGGCTGGTACTGTATATAATGGTGTGTAAGACCGTATTAAATAAAATTTTATTTGTCACGTGCCGAATACAACAGGTGTAGACCTTAGCGTGAAATGCTTACTGATGGTATTGACAGTATATGTATATGTATAGAAGAAGTGTGTACAGCAATAGTTACAGTGCATTTGGAACGTTTTCAGACCCCTTCCCCTTTTCCACATTTTGTTACGTTACAGCCTTATTCCAAAACTGATTAATGAATTGTTTTCCTCATTAATCCACACACAATAAATATGTTTGTAAACAACAGTTGATGCACGAAATCTATGAAGTCTCTAGATTTTGCTCGCCTGAAGTAGAATATCTTGTAAGAAAATGCAGACCACACTATTTGCCTAGAGAGTTTTCAGCTATACTTTTCGTGGTTGTTTATTTACCACCACAGACGGATGCTGGCACTAAGACCACACTCAGTCAGCTGTATAAGGAAATAACCTAACAGGAAACCGCTCACCCAGAGGCAGCACTCCTGGTGGCTGGAGACTTAAATGCAGGGAAACTTAAATCAGTTCAACCAACATGTTTAAAAATTCTAGATAACCTGTACTCCACACACAGAGGTGCGTACAAAGCTCTCCCTCGCCCTCCATTTGGTAAATCCGACCACAATTCTATCCTCCTGATTCCTGCTTACAAGCAAAAATTAAAGCAGGAAGCACCAGTGACTCAGTCTATAAAAAAGTGGTCAGATGAAGCAGATGCTAAACTACAGGACTGTTTTGCTATCACAGACTGGAACATGTTCCGGGATTCTTCCGATGGCATTGAGGAATACACCACATCAGCCACTGGCTTTATCAATAAGTGCATCGAGGACGTCGTCCCCACAGGGACGGTACGTACATACCCCAACCAGAATCCAAGGATTACAGGCAACATTCGTACTGAGCTAAAGGGTAGACATGCGGGACTTCAAGGTGCGGGACTCTAACCCGAAAGCTTATGAGAAATCCTGCTATGCCATCAAACAGGCAAAGCGTCAATACAGGGCTAAGATTGAATCGTACACACCTGCTCTGACGCTCATCTTGTGGCAGGGCTTGCAAACTAGTACAGACTACAAAGGGAAGCACAGCCGCGAGCTGTCCATTGACACGAGCCTACCAGACGAGCTAAATCAGTTCTATGCCTGCTTCGAGGCAAGTAACACAGGCATGCATGAGAGTATCAGCTGTTCCAGACGACTGTGTGATCATGCTCTCCGACGCCGACGTGAGTAACACAGGTCAACATTCACAAGGCTGCGGGCCAAATGGATTACCAGGACGTGTGCTCTGGACATGTGCTGACCAACTGGCAGGTGTCTTCACTGACATTTTCAACATGTCCCTGATTGAGTCTGTAATACCAAAATGTTTCAAGCAGACCACCATAGTCCCTGTGCCCAAGAACACGAAGGCAACCTGCCTAAATGACCCGTAGCACTAACGTCCGCAGCCATGAAATGCTTTGAAAACCTGGTAATGGCTCACATCAACACCATTATCCCAGAAACCCTAGACCCACTCCAATTTGCATACTGCCCAAACAGGTCCACAGATGATGCAATCTCTATTGCACTCCACACTGCCCTTTCCCACCTGGACAAAAGGAACACCTACGTGAGAATGCTATTCATTGACTACAGCTCATAGTTCAACACCATAGTACCCTCAAAGCTCATTACTAAGCTAATGATCCTGGGACTAAACACCTCCTTCTGCAACTGGATCCTGGACTTCCTGACGGGCCATAGTGCCAGAATAACAACCTATCCCTCAACGTAACCAAGACTAAGGAGATGATTGTGGACTGAAGGAAAAGGAGGACTGAGCACCCCCCCCCCCATTCTCTTCGACGGGGCTGTAGTGGAGCAGGTTGAGAGCTTTAAGTTCCTTAGTGTCCACATCAACAACAAACTAGAACGGTCCAAACACACCAAGACAGTCGTGAAGAGGGCACAAGAAAGCCTATTCCCCCTCAGGAAACTAAAAAGATTTGACATGGGTCCTGAGATCCTCAAAAGGTTCTACAGCTGCAACATCGAGAGCATTGTGGACAGGTGTCTTTTATACTGATAACAAGTTCAAACAGGTGCCATTAATACAGGTAACGAGTGGAGGACAGAGGAGCCTCTTCAAGAAGTTACAGGTCTGTGAGAGCCAGAAATCTTGCTTGTTTGCAGGTGACCAAATACTTATCTTCCACCATAATTTGCAAATAAATTCATTAAAAATCCTACAATGTGATTTTCTGGATTTGTTTTTCTTATTTCATCTGTCATAGTTGAAGTGTGCCAATGATGAAAGTTACAGGCCTCTCTCATCTTTTTAAATGGGAGAACTTGCACAATTGATGGCTGACTAAATACTTTTTTGCCCCACTGTATCTACATGCACATACCACCTCAATCAGCCCAACTAACCGGTGCCTGTATATAGCCTCACGACTGTTATAGCCTCGCTACTGTATATAGCCTTGCTACTGTTATATTCCATTGTCTTTTTACTGTTGTTTTTATTCCTTTACTTACTTATTGTTCACCTTTTTTGCACTGTTGGTGTAAGTAAGCATTTCACTGTAAGGTCTACACCTCTTGTATTCGGCGCATGTGACAAATAAACTTTGATTTGATTTGATACCATTGATTATCATTGACATGTTTCTACAACTTGATTGGAGTCCACCTGTAGTAAATTCAATTGATTGTACATTATTTGGAAAGTCACACACCTGTCTATTTAAGGTCACACAGATGACAGTGCATGTCAGAGCAAAACCCAAGCCATTGCGTCGAAGGAATTGGCCGTAGAGCTCCGAAATAGGATTATGGCGGGGCAGAGCTCTGGGGAAGAGTACCAAAACATTTCTGCAGCTTTGAAGGTCCCCAAGAACACAGTGGCCTCCATCATCATTAAATGGAAGAAGTTTGGAACCCCCAAGACTCTTCCTCGAGCTGGCCGCCCGGCCAAACTAAGCAATCGTTGGAGAAAGGCCTTGGTCAGGGAGGTGAACAAGAACCCGATGGTCACTCTGAGAGAGCTCCAGAGTTCCTCTGTGGAGATGGGAGATCCTTCCAGAAGGATAACCATCTTTGCAGCACTCCACCAATCAGGCTTTTATGGTGGAATGGCCAGACAGAAGCCATTCCTCAGTTAAAAGGCACATGACAGCCCGCTTGGAGTTTGCCAAAATGTACCTGAAGGACCCAAATACCATGAGGAACAAGATTCTCTGGTCTGATGAAACCAAGATGGAACTATTTGGCCTGAATGCCAAGCATCACGTCTGGGGGAAACCTGGCACCATTCCTACAGTGAAGCATGGTGGTGGCAGCATCATGCTGTGGGGATGTTGTTCAGCGGTAGGGACTGGGAGACTAGTCAGTGTCGAGGGAAAGATGAACGGAGAAAAGTACAGAGCGATCCTTGATGAGAGCCCAGCCAGAGCCCAGACTTGAACCCGATTGAACATCTCTGAAGAGACCTGAAAATAGCTTTGCAGCGACGCTCCCCATCCAACCTGACAGAGCTTGAGAGAATCTGCAGAGTATAATGGGAAAAACTTCCCAAATACAGGTGTGCAAAGCTTGTAGCGTCACACCCAAGAAGACTCAAGGCTGTAATAGTAGCCAAAAGTCATTCAAACAAAGCACTGAGTAAAGGGTATCAATACTTATGGAAAATGTCAAGGCGTCTGAATACTTTCCGAATGCACTGTATGTAAGATGAGTCTTGACTAGAGTACACTATATACTGTACATATGAAGTGGGTAAAACAGTATGTAAACATTTTTTTTACTTTGTGGAGTGATGGGTAACGATGCCTCGTGGGTGTCAGTTGTTGATGTGTGGCGAGGGTCCCTGGTTCGAGCCCAGGTAGGGGAGTGGAAAGGGAAAGAAGCAAAACTGTTACATATGTCCATAGGGCAGCAATCTCTAAGGTGAAGGGTATCGTACCGGCTAGTAACTATGACTAATTTCAGGGCAGGGTACTGGGCGGAGGCCAGCTGGTGGTGACTATTTAACAGTCTAATTGCCTGGGGATAGAAGTTATTTTTCAGTCCCTCAGTCCCAGCTTAGATGCTCAGTGGTGGAAAAATACCTTAATAGAAAATGACTCAAGTAAAAGTGGAAGTCACCAAGCAGAATACTACTTGAGTAAAAGTCTAAAAGTATTCGGATTGAAATATAGGTATCAAAAGTCAATGTAGTTGCTAAAATATACACGAGTATCAAAAGTAAAAGTATACAGTGGGGAGAACAAGTATTTGATACACTGCCGATTTTGCAGGTTTTCCTACTTACAAAGCATGTAGAGGTCTCTAATTTTTATCACACACTTCAACTGTGAGAGGTGGAATCTAAAAGAAAAATCCAGAAAATCACATTGTATGATTTTTAAGTAATTAATTAGCATTTTATTGCATGACATAAGTATTAGATCACCGCCCAACCAGTAAGAATTCCGGCTCTCACAGACCTGTTAGTTTTACTTTAAGAAACCCTCCTGTTCTCCACTCATTACCTGAATTAACTGCACCTGTTTGAAATCGTTACCTGTATAAAAGACACCTGTCCACACACTCAATCAAACAGACTCCAACCTCTCCACAATGGCCAAGACCAGAGAGGGTGTAAGGACATCAGGGATAAAATTGTAGACCTGCACACGGCTGGGATGGGCTACAGGACAATAATTAAGCAGCTTGGTGAGAAGGCAACAACTGTTGGCGCAATTATTAGAAAATGGAAGAAGTTCAAGATGACGGTCAATCACCCTCGGTCTGGGGCTCCATGCAAGATCTCACCTCGTGGGGCATCAATGATCGTGAGGAAGGTGAGGGATCAGCGCAGAACTACACGGCAGGACCTGGTCAATGACCTGAAGAGAACTGGGACCATTAGTAACACACTACGCCATCATGGATTAAATGCAGCACACGCAAGGTCCCCCTGCTCAAGCCAGCGCATGTCCAAGCCCGTCTGAAGTTTGCCAATGACCATCTGGATGATCCAGAGGAGGAATGAGAGAAGGTCATGTGATCTGATGAGACAAAAATAGAGCTTTTTGGTCTAGACTCCACTCGCTGTGTTTGGAGGAAGAAGGATGAGTACAACCCCAAGAACACCATCCCATCCATGAAGCATGGAGGTGGAAACATCATTCTTTGGGGATGCTTTTCTGCAAAGGTGACAGGACGACTGCACCGTATTGAGGGGAGGATGGATGGGGCCATGTATCGCGAGATCTTGGCCAACAACCTCCTTCCCTCAGTAAGAGCATTGAAGATGGGTCGTGGCTGGGTCTTACAGCATGACAACGATCCGAAACACACAGCCAGGGCAACTAAGGAGGGGCTTCGTAAGAAGCATCTAAAGGTCCTGGAGTGGCCTAGCCAGTCTCCAGACCTGAACCCAATAGAAAATCTTTGGAGGGAGCTGAAAGTCCGGATTACCCAGCGACAGCCCCGAAACCTGAATGATCTGGAGAAGGTCTGTATGGAGAAGTGAACTACAGGAAACGTATGATCTCTGTAATTGCAAACAAAGGTTTCTGTACCAAATATTAAGTTCTGCTTTTCTGATGTATCAAATACTTATGTCATGCAATAAAATGCAAATTAATTACTTAAAAATCATACAATGTGATTTTCTGGATTTTTCTTTAAGATTCCATCTCTCACAGTTGAAGTGTACCTATGATAAAAATTACAGACCTCTACATGCTTTGTAAGTGGGAAAACCTGTAAAATTGGCAGTGTTTCAAATACTTGTTCTCCCCACTGTAAATCATTTCACATTCCTTATATTAATCAAACCAGACGCCACGATTTTCTAGTTTTTATTTTAGTTACGGCTAGCCAGGGGCTGGCCCACTCCAACACTGACTTAATTTACAAACAAAGCATTTGTGTTTAGTGAGTCCGCCAGATCAGAGACAGTAGGCATGAGCAAGGATGTTCTCTTGATAACTTCGTGAATTAGACTATTTTCCTGTCCTGCTAAGCATTCAAAATGTAACGACTACTTTGGGTGCCAGGGAGAATGTATGAAGTACATTGTTTAAGTTGGGTCAAATGTTTCAGATGGAATGATGTGTTGAGATGTTCAATATATCCACATTATTTTCCCTCTTCATGATGCCATCTATTTTGTGAAGTGCACCAGTCCCTCCTGCAGCAAAGCACCCCCACAACATGATGCTGCACCCCCATGCTTCACGGTTGGGATGGTTTTCTGCTTGCAAGCCTCCCCTTTTTTCCTCCAAACTGTGTGGGTGGACCATTTCAGGCTGTCAGTGATGTGCACACTGAAGAACTTGAAGCTTTTCACCCTCTCCACTGAGACCCCTTTATGTTTTTTTTTATTTTACTAGACAAGTCAGTTCAGAACAAATTCTTATTTACAATTAAGGCCTACCCCGGCCAAACCCTAACCCGGACAACACTTGGCCAATTGTGTGCCGCCCTATTCGACACCAAATCACGGCCGAATCGAACCAGGGTCTGTAGTGACACCTCTAGCACTGAGATGCAGTGCCTTAGACCGCTGCGCCACTCGGGAGCTGAATGGGGATGGGGGCATGCTCTGCCTGCTGTCTCCTGAAGTCCACGTTCAGCTCTTTTGTTTTGTTGACGTTTCTGAAAAGGTTATTTTCATAGCACCACTCCGCCAGGGCGGAGTTGTTGCTAATAAATCAAATCATATTGTATTGGTCATATACAAGTGATAAGCAGATGTTATTGCGGGAGTAGCAAAATGCTTGTGCTTCTAGAACTGACAGTGCAGTAATATCTAACAACTAATATCTCACAAATTACACAACATATACCCAATACCCACAAATGTAAGTAGGAATGAATTAAGACTTTATACATATGGACGAGCGATGTTAGTGCGGAACAGACTATGATACAGTAGAATAGTATAGAAAACAGTATATATAGTTGAAGTCAGAAGTTTACATACACCTCAGCCAAATACATTTAAACTAATTTTTTTCACAATTCCTGACATTTAATCCTAGTAAAAAATTCCCTGTCTTAGGTCAGTTCGGATCACCACATTATTTTAAGAACGTGAAATGTCAGAATAATAGTAGAGAGAATTAATTATTTCAGCTTTTATTTCTTTCATCACATTTCCAGTGGGTCAGAAGTTTACATGCACTCAATTAATATTTGGTAGCACTGCCTTTAAATTATTTACCTTGGGTTTGCCCTCGGTAATGCGTTGAGCAGACCGCACCACCCTCTGGAGAGCCTTGCGGTTGCGGGCGGTGCAGTTGCTATACCAGGCAATGATACAGCTCGACAGAATGCTTTCAATTGTGCATCTGTAAAAAAAATTGTGAGGGTTTTAGGTGACAAGACACATTTCTTTATCCTCCTGAGGTTGAAGAAGCTCTTTTGCACCTTCTTCATCACACTGTCTGTGTTTGTGGTCCATTTCAGTTCGTCAGTGATGTGTACGCCAAGGAACTTGAAGCTTTCCACCTTCTCCACTGTGGTCCCGTTGATGTAGATAAGGGGGTGCACCCTCTCGTGTTTCGTGAAATCCACGATCATCTCCTTTGTTTTGTTGACGTTGAGTGAGAGGTTGTTTTCTAGGCACCACAATCCCAGAGCCCTCACCTCCTCCCTGTAGGCTGTCTCGTCATCGTTGGTAATCAAGCCTCCTATTGTTGTGTCGTCTGCAAACTTGATGATTGAGTTAGAGGCGTGCTTGGCCACGCAGTAATGGGTGAACAGGGAGTACAGGAGGGGGCTGTGCATGCACCCTTGTGGGGCCCCAGTGTTGAGGATGAGCGGAGTGGACGTGATGTTTCCTACTTTCACCACCTGGGGGCGGCCAGTCAGGAAGTCCAGGACCCAGTTGTACAGGGTGGGGTTCAGACCCAGGGCCTCAAGCTTAATGATGAGCTTGGAGGGTACTATGGTGTTGAATGCTGAGCTATAGTCAATACACAGAATTCTTACATAGGTATTTCTCTTGTCCAGATGGGATAAGGCACTGTGCAAAGTGAAACCTATTGCATTGTCGGTGGATCTATCGGGGCGGTAAGCAAATTGAAGCTGGTCAATTTGGCCTACCACTGTTGTGCTGTCAGCAAACTTGATGATTTAGTTGGAGACATGCGTGGCCACGCAGTCATGGGTGAACAGGGAGTACAGGAGGGGGGCGATTACTTCATTTGTGGATCTGTTAAGGTAATATGCAAATTGTAGTGTGTCTAGGGTGTTGGGTAAGAGGGAGGTGATATGATCCTTAACTAGCCTCTCAAAGCACTTCATGATTATAAGGGAGGGCTATGGGGTGATAGTAATTTAGTTAAGTTACCTTCACTTTCCTGTCTACAGGAACAATGGTGGACATCTTGAAGCAAGTGGGGACAACAGACTGGGATAGGGAAGGTAACTTGACTAAATGAATAAGTCCCTGAAAACTCCAGCAAGCTGGTTTGCACCGGTTTCTGTCAAGAACTGCAATGCGGCTGGGTTTTTCACGCTGAACAGTTTCCCATGTGTATCAAGAATGGTCCACCATCTACAGGACATCCAGCCAACTTGACACAACTATGGGAATGCTTTCAACACCTTGTAGAGTCCATGCCCTGACGAATTTAGGCTGTTCTGAGGGCAAAAAGGGGGGTGGGTGCTACTTAATATTAGGAAAGTTTTCTTAGTATTTTGTACACTCAGTGTTTATCATTTGTTTGACATGTTTTCTAAATTGAGAGAGCCAATGAGAAGAGCACTGACATTTGTCATAGGGCATGTTCAGCAGGATGCAACATTTTGGAACGTTCAGATAGTATATTTCTATCAATGTAGAATATGCGTCTCTGACATGTAGAAGGAATCACGTCGGCTCTATTTGTGGTATTTCTATCTGCAACATTCAAGAACTTTTAGCAGTGAACATGACCATAAACAAGTGGTCAACCTTCAGAGCTTGTGTGAGCACAATGTTGCCACTAGAGGGCAGTCCAGGGTCGTGCTGGACAGATGTGTAGTTAGGCAGGTGTCTGTGTGAGCTGATGCAGACTTGTCTCTCCTCACAGCTGCTGTGTATGCAGACAGGCACAGTGAGAGACTACAGAGCGGTGTAGTAATTGCAGTCATGATTGAGGCTGTAACCCATTGTTCTACTTTTTGATTATTATTTGTGCACTTGGTCAACATTTTTGCGAGAATGTTAGGAGCTAGTAACACAATCATTTTACTGCACTCGCTATATCTGCTGAACTGTGTACACGTCCAGTAAACTGATTTGAGTTATATTATTATGCATCATGTGATGATGGAAGACAACATACTGTTTACAGACCACTTTCATTGGATTGCTGGTGTTGTCCTTACTTAGATGTGCAGTCTGGTTAGGACCATTGGAATAAAGTGGAAGGCCTCCAAAGGTTTCCACTACAGCGTGTGATCCACTATGATCTTTTAAGTGTGGAAGATGATTCATTCAGCCACAGCCTACCACTCACTTAACAACTGTTGCATTTAGCGGGACCATGTCTATGTTCCTTCAGAGGCAAGAGAAATGAAGTGAACCCTTTGGAAATGCCTGGATTTCTGCATAAAGTGGTCATAGAAATTGGGTCTGATATTTATCTAAGTCACAACAATAGACAGTCTGCTTAAACTAATGAAACACAAACAATTATACGTTTTCATGTCTTTATTGAACACATTGTGTAAACATTCACAGTGCAGGGTGGGAAAAATATGTGAACCCTTGAATGTAATAACTGGTTAACCCTCTTTTGGCAGCAATAACCTCAACCAAATATTTTCTGTAGTTGCGGATGAGACCTGCACAATGGTCAGGAGGAATTTTGGATCATTTCTCTTTACAAAACTGTTTCAGTTCAGCAATATTCTTGGGAAATCTGGTGTGAACTGCTCTTTTGCGGTCATGTCACAGCATCACAATCGGGTTGAGGTCAGGACTCTGACTGGGCCACTCCAGAAGGCGTATTTTCTTCTGTTGAAGCCATTCTGTTGTTGATTTACTTCTGTGTTTTGGGTCATTGTCCTGTTGCATCACCCAACTTCTGTTGAGCTTCAATTGGAGGACAGATAGCCTAACATTCTACTGCAAAATGTCTTGATAAACTTGAGAATTCATTTTTCCGTCGATGATAGCAAGCTGTCCAGGCCCTGAAGCAGCAAAGCAGCCCCAAACACGATGCTCCCTCCACCATACTTTACAGTTGGGATGAGGTTGGTGTGCTGTGCCTTTTTTCTCTCCACACAGTGTTGTGTGTTCCTTCCAAACAACTCAACCTTAGTTTCATCTGTCTACAGAATATTTTGCCAGAAGCGCTGTGTAACATCCAGGTGCACTTTTGCAAACTTCAGACGTGCAGCAATGGGTTTTTTTGGACAGCAGTTGCTTCTTCCGTGGTGTCTTCCCATGAACACCATTCTTGTTTAGTATCCTAGAGTTGTCAACAGAGATGTTAGCATGTTCCAGAGATTTCTGGAAGTCTTTAGCTGACACTCTAGGATTCTTCTTAACCTCATTGAGCATTCTGCACTGTGCTCTTGCAGTCATCTTTGCAGTACGACTACACCTAGGGAGAGTAGCAAAGTGCTGAACTTTCTCCAATTATAGACAATTTGTCTTACCGTGGACTGATGAACACCCTTTCCAGCTTTATGCAAGTAGACAATTCTTCATCTTAGGTCTTCTGAGATCTCTTTTATTCGAGACATGGTTCACATCAAGCAATGCTTCTTGTGAATAGCAAACTCAAATTTTGTGAGTTTTCTTTATCGGGCAAGGCAGCACTAAACCAACATCTCCAATCTTGTCTCATTGATTGGACTCCAGGTTAGTTGACTCCTGACTCCAATTAGCTTTTGGAGAAGTAATTAGCCTAGGGGTTCACATACTTTTTCCAACCTACACTGTGAATGCTTAAATGATGTATTCAATATATACAAGAGAAATATAATACTTTGTGTGTTATTAGTTTAAGCACACTGTGTTTGTCTATTGTTGTGACTTAGATGAAGATCAGATCAAATTTGATGACCAATTTTATGCAGAAATCCAGGTAATTCCACAGGGCTCACATACTTTTCTTGCCACTGTATGTTTCCTCAACCTATGTTTACATTGCCCTATGATCCCTGGGCTGTATGCTCCCTCAACCTATGTTTACATTGCCCTATGATCCCTGGGCCGTATGCTCCCTCAACCTATGTTTACATTGCCCTATGATCCCTGGGCCCTATGTTCCCTCAACCTATGTTTACATTGCCCTATGATCCCTGGGCCGTATGCTCCCTCAACCTATGTTTACATTGCCCTATGATCCCTGGGCCCTATGTTCCCTCAACCTATGTTTACATTGCCCTATGATCCCTGGGCCCTATGTTCCCTCAACCTATGTTTACATTGCCCTATGATCCCTGGGCCCTATGTTCCCTCAACCTATGTTTACATTGCCCTATGATCCCTGGGCCCTATGTTCCCTCAACCTATGTTTACATTGCCCTATGATCCCTGGGCCCTATGTTCCCTCAACCTATGTTTACATTGCCCTATGATCCCTGGGCCCTATGTTCCCTCAACCTATGTTTACATTGCCCTATGATCCCTGGGCCCTATGTTCCATTAACATATGATCCCTCAGCCCTATGTTCCCTTGGCCCTATGTTCCCTCAGCCCTATGTTCCCTCAGCCCAATAATACCTCAGCCCTATGTTCCCTCAGCCCTATGTTCCCTCAACCCATGTTGCCTCAGCCCTATGTTCCCTCAGCCCAATAATACCTCAGCCCTATGTTCCCTCAGCCCTATGTTTCCTCAGCCCTATGTTCCCTCAGCCCAATAATACCTCAGCCCTATGTTCCCTCAGCCCAATAATACCTCAGCCCTATGTTCCCTCAGCCCTATGTTCCCTCAATCCATGTTGCCTCAGCCCTATGTTCCCTCAGCCCTATGTTTCCTCAGCCCTATGTTCCCTCAGCCCAATAATACCTCAGCCCTATGTTCCCTCAGCCCTATGTTCCCTCAGCCCAATAATACCTCAGCCCTATGTTCCCTCAGCCCAATAATACCTCAGCCCTATGTTCCCTCAGCCCTATGTTCCCTCAACCCATGTTGCCTCAGCCCTATGTTCCCTCAGCCCAATAATACCTCAGCCCTATGTTCCCTCAACCCATGTTGCCTCAGCCCTATGTTCCCTCAGCCCAATAATACCTCAGCCCTATTTTCCCTCAACCCATGTTGCCTCAGCCCAATGTTCCCTCAACCCATGTTGCCTCAGCTCTATGTGCACTCTGCTTTATGTTCCATCAACCTTATATTTTTTACACCTTTGATGTTGGTTGGTTTTGGTAAGTTGATCCACTGTTGCATGATGGAACAGAGACGAGCAGAATTTCTGTTACATGTTTTTGAAATACGTATTTCAATTACTTTTTTAGAATTTATTCATTTGTATGTCACTGGCCTGAACTCAAATCCAATGTATTTTGTAATAACGCAATTTAAAAATACAAAATACTTTTCTATACTGTTTTTTATTAGTGGCCCCCTATCACCCCAAACGTACTGCATGGTGTCAGAAGTGTGATGGCTATATGTTGTGATAAAAGTGTCTGCTAAATGACGAAAATGTTATGTGAAAATTAACTCTTTCAAAGCATACTGGGTATTATTTGAATATTTTCTGTCCACAAAAAAGGACACATTTGATTACAATAGAAATTATTTGGACAATAAGCAGTTCTGCCAATTTTGACTGAAATGTATTAAGTTGATACTGAGGGAACATAGTGCCCAGGGAACATAGGGCTCAGGGAACAAAGGTCCCAGGGAACATAAGGTGGAACCCAGTTTATCTGTATTACTTTCAGGCAGGCAGCCCAAACAGACTTCTAAACAAACTGATGGGCTTTACCGTCATCCTCTTTCATAACCCCCTGTAAGATGTTCATAATGACCTAATTGCTTCGTTTCAGACAGGATTATGCTGCATATGGTGTGGATTTAATGAGGATTTATTTTTGTAGTTTCTATTGTTGCCAAGGAATGACGTGATGTGAGCACCTTCATCCAAAAACAAAATCTACAGGAGGAGAAACAGTCTGCAACGTTGCTCTCTCATAGGAAAGAATGCTCCTAGTTAGTGTCAGACTTATATTTATAGAATATCATTAGAATTCTCCGTTCGCGAGAGGGAAACAATTACGTTTTAACAGCTTTCTCTTTGGCGATAACACAGAGCAATAAATGAGCAATGAATGAATGACTAATGCAGACTAATGCAATTTCCATTTTGTGTTTTATGTATTTCATATTCCATACCGTTCATCATGAGCCATTAAGTCATTCATTTTGTACAAAATGTTGGTAATTTGTAACTCACTAATAAGAGGAATTGCCTCCAGTTAACAGTATGAATTTTGAACTGTTGAATTGTGTTTTATTCCCCTTGTATCAAATTGAACCTTCTTCCACTGGAGGTTTGAAATGAAGTATTTTGCTTAGGCCCTGGCAACAGTGCAGCGAGGCAGGCTGGATAACAATAACCAATTTGTTTTGCCCTGAAAAGTGTAACCTTGGCTGACCCAGGGTGACCCAGAGGGCTCAGAGTGGCGTTGTCGTTTTGATCTCTTTCAGAGGAAATCATTTATTTTCTCCAGAGTAAAAGAAAAAGGGTTAGGACTGGTCGTGGCCTGTGGCACTTAGTCTGAATGTTTTGTAAACTATTACTCAACAAAGCATCAACTGTGCAGTCATCTTTGATCTAGTCTGTTTGCTTGGCAAGGTAAATTTATAGGAATCAGACATAGATTTATTTTCACGTAACATTTCTTAAAAGGATCGAACATGTGTCTAGTCTACAAGTTCTATGTTAATCTATCACAAGTATCCTTTTCTACTTTGTGAAAATACAAACCTCCAGATATATGACGCTCCTCTAGACCTTGTCAGATGCTGACTGGGATAAAGACATAAACTATGTTCGGCTACACATTGAGGTCATGGTCTTCTATGTCGGTTGCTGTCTTGGGCGGTCAGTCGTCCTTTGTCTATATCTGTGTGGGAGGTTGCCAGATCTCATCTTCTGACTGTACCTGTGTGGGAGGTTGCCAGATCTCATCTTCTGACTGTACCTGTGTGGGAGGTTGCCAGGTCTGTCTCAGGCTGGATCTTAGATGATCATAGGGGGATTAGTGCAGATGCTCTGTACATTAAAGCCACAGCTGAGTGTGCAGCTACCCAGCCCAGTTAACTCATTCAAACAGGTCACCATCTGAACATGTGGGAGGCATCTCCATTATCCTACCTGCCTAGTCATCTATAGACTTGTGATTGTATGTGAGCAGACAGATAATAGTTAAGTACAACTGTAAAAGTTGATGACATAATAGCATGATATGACGATAATGGCTTTAGTAATGTGAGCACTCATACATTTAAGAAGGATTTAGCAGGATTAGGCATATCCTTTGGTTTTCCTGTCTGCAGTTACCTGTCCCTTATTGCGCATGCATGCACACACACACACACACACACACACACACACACACACACACACACACACACACACACACACACACACACACACACACACACGTCAATCCTGATGCACATCTTATCCATCCCTCCCCTCCACTCTCATCTACTTGATAAGACTCTAGCTCACACACTATCTACTCTGCACTGGAAAACAAGAACCTCATCAAACATAGCCTTAGAGCATAGTAATTCCATTCACTCATGCTAACGTTCCAACTCATCTAACCCTCTAACCCAAATCAAATCAAATTTTATTTGTCACATACACATGGTTAGCAGTTGTTCATGCGAGTGTAGTGAAATGCTTGTGCTTCTAGTTCCGACAATGCAGTAATAACCAACAAGTAATCTAACCTAACAATTTCACAACAACTACCTTATACACACAAGTGTAAAGGGATGAAGAATATGTACAGAATGATGGTACAGAATGGCAAAGGCAAGATGCAGTAGATGGTATAGAGTACAGTATATACATATGAGATGAGTAATGTAGGGTATGTAAACATTATATTAAGTGGCAACCCTCATCTAACACACATCTCTGAGAAAACAACAGGAGTGTGTTTTATTTCAGCTAGTCTCATAATGATCCTTAGATTAGAACCATTCACATTCATGCATGCATAGTAGTACTGTATCCTTGCCTATCTGCTGACCAACCAGAGAAGGCCGGTCTCTCTCTCTCTCTCTCTCTCTCTCTCTCTCGTGGTGCTAGCGCCTGGGGCTGTGGTCAGGTGAATTCCTGGGGCCAGCCCACAATGTTCTCCGGGTTGCCAGTGCTGAAATGTGGTGTAAAACTCCCCCATCTGATCCCCTGTGGAGTTGGCATGGTCAATGCCCAGAGACCCTGCTGGGCCTGTGGTGGTGACTGAAACCTAGCCGCTGTTGCCTGGAGGGGAAAGAGAGGGAATGAGCTGGGCACCAACTCGGCCCTGTGTGGCTCAAGCACTTGCAACATCAGGTTTGTGGATTTGTTTTCCACTGGGGCCACCCACACGAAATGGATGTTGCTTTGGATACATGTAAAATGGTGTGGTAGAGTCCCATTGCCGAAGTATATGATGCCATTTGGTTGCATAGTGGGGCTGTGTGCATATCTAATAGGAGAAGCCTGTATTGCAGCCTGCAGCTGTATTTTCTCACTCTCTTTCTTTGCCCTTTCCTTTTCCTCCGGATTCACAGTTTAACTGAAGTCCTTTCATGACGACTAGGGTCATAAATTAAACATTACCTGGGCTTCCCCTATGTGTCTGTTCAAGTAAAAATAGCCCCGTTTGTGTGTAGAGTGATGCCCATGCACACCGCTAGGCCCTTAATGAAGTAAGTGTTACTGCCGTACCCATTTGAAAAACTATGCTGATGCTTATGCATGACTTACAGCTCCCAGGCTCCCCTGACACGGTGGCCTGACTTTCTCTGGCTCCCCAGTGACTCTCAGTTCATCTGGTTGTATAAGGGCTCACAATTACCTGGAGATTTGGGTTTGGGACATTTCCATATTTCTTCTGAAGGATGTTATTTTAATTACACAGGCCAGGCTGACAGACTTCACAGTTTGGATATAAATGGTCATTACTATGAATCCTTTCAAATGATGTCTGTTACAAGCCAGGAGGGATTTCTTTTAAAGGGCATTTTTATACTTTGTCTGATTATTCCTGGTTATAAATACAACTCTAGAGAAACCATTAAGATTCACGAAATGAAGGTTCACGACAGAAGAGTAGTGCCCATGGTGATTCTTAATTCCAAATGAGATGAAATTCCAACACATCCTCAGATTTAAGAAAAAGTGTATGATCAGGCTTCATTTTACCGCCCAAATGTTAATAAGGAGCAATAGACATTCCCAGAAAGTGGCTTCCACCCTGCAAGGGAAATACACTTAATAGATTAAACGTGGGCAAACCTCTGTTTCTCTGTACCTTTGAACTCTTGAAGGTTTCAATTCTATCAGCCACAGAGATATCCATCTGTACGGATAAGCTTTTATCAGATTGCCTTCTAAATGTTCATCATTATCTGTCTTGGCCTGTAGTAGAATGATTTGGAGATAACAATTCGATCTTAATGCGAGACCATAATTGCACTTTTGATTGAAAAGAAATAACACAGAGGAGCTATGGAACATAATTATAGAGCATTATCTGTCTCAAAACATACATCTAAACATAAATGCATCAGCACAGTAGATTCGATCCTAGAGGAAAGAGAATATAATATTTCTTCTGTCTGATTCTGATGCCGTGCTGAATCTAATCCCCATGTTCCAAAAGACCAGGTGTGAAAAAGTGGCTCAGTTTTTAGGCTTTTGTTCCAGGTAACGTGGGAAGGAAGAAACAGATGCTTTGATTCAAGCACATTTCAAGTCTCATTCCCAGTAGGCCCTCACTGCTAATGGTGTATAAAGCACATGATCAGTGATACAGTGTTCTGGAGGAGAGTGGAAAAGCAAACTGTCTTCCTTACCCTCTTTCAAGTTGACAAGCAGCCATGGTATAATGAAAGAACAGGAACATGCTGATTCTTGTTTGTGTTTCCTTTTGTTCAGCTTTTATTGATTCTTGAAAAGAAAAAAAAGGAGGAAGTAGAGGCTATAACACAAATACATATTAAATATGGGACAATATCCTCTGGAGGAGGAAAACAAGAGTCCTGCTGTGAATTGAAAGTAAATGTATCGTTTGAGGGATGTTACAGGCAGGTGACGTGAAGTTCAGACTGCTTGGAGATATCCCTTGCTGTCTCTCAGAAGATGTGAAAAACATTTTGTGAGCTGTGGCCAGGGCAATTCATATTTTTTCTGTGTCTATTCCTTGTGTACTTCGGCTGTCCCCATAGGAGAACCCTTTTCGGTTCCAGGTAGAACCCTTTGTGATCCAGGTAGAACTCTTTTGGGTTCCATGCAGAACTCTCTGGGGAAAAGGTTCTACATGGAACCCAATAGGGTTCACTTTGAACCCTATGGGTTATAAATGGAACTAAACGGGTTCTTCAAAGGGTTCTCCTATGAGGACAGCTGAAGAACCCTTTAGGGTTCCAGATAGCACGTTTTTTTCTAAGATTGTACACATGGGTATAGCAATAGGCACATCCAGGCAGTCGTGCAGACAAATTGGACAGGGAACAAACTAGTTTCAAAAAGGAGTATGTATAGGCTTTAATATGTAGATCAGAAAGGTCATGATAATAGTGATAATGTTACACCAGACTTGTGTGTGTGTGGGGGGGGGGGGGCACAAAGATATGGGGAAGATGTGACAAATAAACGGAATTTTCTAAAGGCTATTGCTCAATAGGTGTTTGCCAAGCAGTGCGCTGTGATTGCTCTCTTGATCTCTTAGAATGTGATTGGTTCATGGCTTTTTCTTTGGAGTTTGGGTTGGATTGACAGCCTACAACAACTCCATTATTAAGCTATTAGATATCATCAAATCAAATTCTGATGACTGCTGGAGAAAATAATAGTTCCGAATAATTGACTCGGCAAAAAGGATGATACTTTTATTAGACCTATGAGAGCCAATCATGGAAGACGGTGCAAGCGCAGTGGCTACAAGTCGCTATAATGAACCTACGATATATTGTACAGTGGCTACAACCTGTGCAATGTGAATGGGGTGCTACAGTATCAACTCCACTTCTTTATTTGTAAATCACTGTATCTGTCTCTTGGACGTTTAGAGTATTTTTCCCTCGCGCAACGCTTATTTCCCTTGTCAATGAATGAGAAAACTGGTCTACTTGATGGTGGTGGTGTGGCGCGCAGTCCATTGTTTGCACATGGTCCCCGAGTCTGACCTCTCAACCGCGGAAGCCGTCTCCATGGCAACCCCGACTACGGTCCAACCAGCAGCTGATTGTAAATTCCTGCAGAATAAGAAATCCTTGCAAGTAGTTGGAGAAAGAGAGAGAGCGCGTGAGGGAGAGCAGGAGCAATGCGCGGATCGTAATCTCTCCTCCCCCTTCTCCTCTCCGCTCCATCTCTCTCAACCCTCTCTCTCCCTCTCTCTTATATTGAAATTGGCCAGGGTGGAACATGATCACAGAACACCGCTTCAGTATTGCTGCACATTGTCGGGCATTTCGCAAAACCCGATCACTTGAAACAGAATAAGCAGACATAAAGGAAAGGACTTCAGAGTCCCACATTATATTTTTAAAGGTGGACCAACACTTAAAAAAAGACCGTCCGATTGCGCGTGTTGAGCGTTGCAATCTAGCTAGGTGTTTAATAACTACAACAGTCTAACTACAGTATCAAGTAGCTATGCATATGCACGTTATAATGCGCGCGAGCATTGGATTAGTCGGTTTCTGTCTGGTCGCCTTTGTCCAACAGCCAGCTCGCGCTTCAGGAAGCAAATCCACTCAAGGTACGTTTTCCCATCAAAATACCTTTATTCCTTCAAGCTTTATTTTTCTGGAGCGTAGTAGCCTAACCCTAGCCTATGCTATGGTGATTTAGTGCAGATATCACTACCTCAATTTGAAGTGCATGGTGAATATGTATGCTTATACCTGACCAATTTCTAATTAAGTTACACATGAGATAGCCGTTAAAGATTACACACGTTAAAGGTTACACACACACCGATAACTTCAACATAAAATAAATAAGTATGGCTCATTAATCCTACTCAAAATGATATAAAGGTTATAATTTAAAAGAAGAGGCACACCGGTGAAGAACATTTAGAACTATTTTAGTAGGCTAATGCAAAACAAAAGTGTATTCTAAGTTCTACCAAGGAAATCCCACTCTCTTTAAATATTGTTTTTGCACTGGCATTTGTCAATGCTGTTCAGAGATATTAAGTATTCTGGGAATTTCACCAACTACAGTACTCAATTATTCTCACATTGCATGCCCAGACTATATTTGTCTCTCCACAATGGTTAACCTACTGCTGCACTTTTCTGAGACTTTGGCACAACATTGTCAAATGAACCTGTTTTATAGGTCTGATTTAAAACGGTTAATAAATGTCTAAATCCCCCTGACACTCCCATTCTCTAACCATGAAGAAGAACTGGGGACACTTCAAACCGCAACAACAACAACAGTGTGAACAGAACAGGTTTGTTGTGAACTTCATGAGCAGAGTAGTGGTTCATGAAAGAAAGAGCATCAAGAGGTATTTGACACTACTGTGTAACACTCACAGGGTGGGACAGGGCTCTCTCAAAGCCTCCACTGAGCTAGGCTACAATATTGCACCCGGCTTGGTTCCTTTCTGATTTATCACACACCGTGCCTGAAGAGTTTAAGGTGATACAACTCTGAATCCGCATCGAGTGTTCAGACTCCAAATTATGACGATGGTTATCAGAATTAGGGCATTGAAAGCCAATGAAATTGCATGCGTGATGCATGTCATTGGGCAGCATTTTACTTGCAGTAATAAAAGTCATCCATTCATACAATTAAAGGACTGGAATATGTTGCTGGCTGGGTGCCGTTTCCTTATCCATGTACTCCTTCCCCTATTCTGCCTGTTTCTCTCTTGAAAACATAACAATAAGAAGGACAATAAGTTCATATCAATCTGTAGCAACATTTTGTTACGTTACATCCGTATTATAAAATGGATTAAATACAACATTTTCCTCTTCAATCTACACACAATACCCCATAATGACGAAGCAAAAAACGGGTTTAGATCTTTTTTTAAATGTATTACAAATAAAAACTGAAATACCTTATTTACATTAGTATTCAGACCCTTTGCTATGAGACTTGAAATTGAGCTCAAGTGCATCCTGTTTCCATTGATCATCCTTGAGATGTTTCTAAAACTTGATTGGAGTCGACCTGTGGTAAATTCAATTGATTGGACATGATTTGACAAGGCACACACCTGTCAATATAAGGTCCCACAGTTGACAGTGCATGTCAGAGCAAAAACCAAGCCATGAGGTTGAAAGAATTGTCCATAGAGCTCCAAGACCGGATTGTGTCAAGGCACAGGTCTGGGGAAGTGCATCAAAAAAAATGCTGCAGCATTGAATGTCCCCAAGAACACAGTGGCCTCCATCATTTTTAAAGTTTGGAACCACTCTTCCAAGAGCTGGCCTCCCGACCAAACTGAGCAATCGGGGGAGGTGGTCCTTGGTCAGGGAGGTGACCAAGAACCCAATAGTCACATAGCTCCAGAGTTCCTCTGTGGAGATAGGACAACCTTCCAGAAGGACAACCATCTCTGCAGCACTCGATAAATCAGGTCTTTATGGTAAAATGGCCGTAAGAAAGCCATTCCTCAGTAAAAGGCACATGACAGCCCGCTTGGAGTTTGCCAAAAGGCACAAAAAGGACTCTCAGACCATGAGAAACAAGATTCTCTGGTCTGATGAAACCAAGATTGAACTATTTGTTCTGAATGAAAAGTGTCACATCTGGAGGAAACCTGGCACCATCCCTATGGTGAAGCATGGTTGTGGCAGCAACATGCTGTGGGGATGTTTTTCAGCGGTAGGGACTGGATGAATAGTCAGGATCGAGGGAAAGATGAACGGAGCAAAGTACAGAGAGATCCTTGATGAAAACCTGCTCCAGAGCGCTCAGGACCTGAAGGTTCACCTTCCAAAAGGACGATGACACTAAGCACACAGCCAAGACAACGCATGAGAGGCTTCGGGACAAGCCAGAGCCCAGACTTGAACCCGATCGAACATCTCTGGAGAGACCTGAAAATAGCTGTGCAGCAACACTCCCCATCCAACCTGACAGAGCTTGAGAGGATCTGCAGAGAAGAATTGGAGAAACTCCCCAAATACAAGTGTGCTAAGCTTGTACCATCATACCCAAGAAGACTTGAGGCTGTAATTGTTGTCAAAGGTGCTTCAACAAAGTACTTAGTAAAGGGTCTGAATGCTTATGTAAATATGATATTTCACTTTTTTTATTTTTAATACATTTGCAAACATTTCTAAAAACCTGTTTTTGTTTTGTCATGATGGGGTATTGTATGTAGATTGATGAGGGGAAAAAACAATTGAATCCATTTTTAGAATAAAGCTGTAATGTAACAAAATGTGCAAAAGTCAAGGGGTCTGAATACTTTCCAAATGCACTGTATATATGCAAGAGACAGAGCACAGCACAGTGTGTGTGGGCAAGCCTCAGCAGCTTTGATTGTTTTTGGTGATGTCTCACACACAGAGAGACACAAAAAGATAGGCAAGGAGTGAAGGAGGAGGGGGGAGGGGGAGTGACTATTTTGCATCCTGGGTGGTCTGCCCCCACTTGTGGGAAAGCCCAATATTTACATTTTGCAATTAGAACGACTTTTTCCTCACTTAATTTTCCACAACATCGATTACACACTCCCTTATTTTGTGGAATGTTACCAGAACAGTGTTGTCACTAAGTAATGGCATGCACCTGTTTGTAGCCTAGGTGACAAGCAGCACCACCATCATAGCCTGGCATTGGTTCTAGAAATGTGTGTCTGTCAGTCTACTATTGATAAGATATGGCAGACCACAGTCTAAGCTTTTTGACATGAGAAGTCTGCAGCGCAGGTCAAAATGAGTTAGTATAGTATGTGCCAAACTAAGCATGGCCAGATAGTGATCATGTGTTGTTCATGTTCATGGACATATATTTTTGATGGACCCTGGTTGTTGAGAGTAATATTTAATGCAGTGGATTGAAAAATAAAAATGCAGTAATGAGAATGGACAGAAATCTTAAAACTGGGAAGATAGTCTAAGAATAATGTTCAGTTAGTAATATTTTAATATTATGGCTTTTTATATTTAGACATTTGAGAGAGAGAGAGAGAGAGAGAGAGAGAGAGAGAGAGAGAGATGCTGATAAAAAATAAGCACAATTTGTCAGCTTAATATTTATTTAACACAGATGTTGGCGACAAGCCTCTATGTCCTTCATCAATGTCAGCTTAATTACAGGTCTGCCTTCAGGCCAGGCCATCAATCGTTATCTCATCTAAAAAGAGAAATGGAACAAAGGAGTGATGCGGAGGATGTGGTGAAGAAGAGGTAGAAAAAGAGGGAGATGAAGAAGGGAAATTGGATAGATTAGAGGGGCAGGCTGAGAGCGAGAGAGAGAGAGAGAGAGAGAGAAAGAGAAAGAGTGAAGGGCCTTGGACGACAAGTCTAATCACTGAGACTTTGAGCTGAGCTCAAGTCGAAGGCTCCTGGCTAGCTAATACAGTGCCAAGGCAACTGTTGGTGAGGTTCTGACATGCCGTGGTGCGGTGCAGAGCGGGGACTTTGTTGGTTGTAACCTCTGCTGGTGTTACCTGGGGGTCTCTCTGGCAGACAGGGGCAGCAGCCCTCAGCCGTGAGCCCTGGGTCTGGCCACAATGTGGGAACCAACCAGCCCTATCCTGGAGGGAACGACTCAGCAAAATGAGGCCCGAGGGAGGGAGGCCTACCTAGAAGTGGTGTGTCTTCCACAAAGAAGGGGATGGAAGGAAGGCCGGAGGCCCCCCCCCCCCCTTTTATTTTTCTTGCTCCTCTTCTTTGTTTGCTTTGTCTTCTTTTTCTTTCCTTTATACTTAATGAAGTAGCCATGTCTTGTTCCACCGTCTGTCATAGGCTATGTCTGTGTGTGTTAAAGGCATCCACAAACTCTTGTAAATGGGGATCCTATTCCTCACTTTGTTGTCCTCTGGTTTAAAATATTTAAACCTGTCCATTCGTCATACATTCGCTGTTGTGGAAGATCGAGATGTTGATAGGTTTGCTTTGCTTTTTGTCAGCAAAGGTTGCAGGCATTTACCTGTGAAAGTCAAAGCTGTACAATTAATGAAGATGTCAAATACCGAAATCTCTTGTGATCTATTAGTAATGGCTCCTGATAACCACATATGAAGCCACATGAAAAGCAAACATATTTTCTACCTGCTCATCTTTCTGAGCTGAGACCACCCTGAGAACACCACAGAAGAAGAATGCGGCTCTTGTGGAGACAGCATTCTGTTCTCTGTGAATGTGATCATCGTGGACCATGGCCAGTCCTTTCTCACCACTTCCCAATCGTATTGTGACAACACTTCGACACACTTTTCTCATCACATTCACTCTGTTAGGCGCTGTTTCTGTGCTTCATGCATTGCTCTAGACAGCAGTGGTATCTGTTGTGCAACATTACAGTTGTCTACTCAAAGGGTGGATTTGTGCCTTAAATCATACTGATGCAAAAGTTCCTTTCTGTTTGCCAACTCAGGGGTTTTGGCATATGGATTTCACACACAGCACACCTTGTCTTTATTATTTACTCAATATAGCTCCAGGTCACATGGTTGAATTGAGGTTGACTAGATGTTCTCTTGAGATACTGTCCTTTTCTTCTTGTTAATCTATACATCACCGTGCCCGTGGAAGTCTGTCAGGGTCATTGATCTTCATGAGTGTAGAGCAGACAAACAATTAAGCCGTGCTTTCCCACCCAGAGAATGGATACTCCGATACGACCTGCCTGAGAAGTGGTGCCCCAATACCCCTGTACATGTTGTTACAGAGCAGTTGTGTGAAAGGAGGGAGATCATAATCTTTGTAGCGCAGTTGAGTAGTTGAAACCATTGATGACAGTTCCGTCCAAAACAACAATACTTAATGAATAGTGAAAATAGCTTTGATCTTTAAGGTGGTGAGGTTAAGACAAGCATAGACCTGATACTAGTTTAGTTTGCATTTTGATATACTGTATTTACCCACTAAGTGTATTTACAGGAAATGTGCCTTCCCCACTTGACTGCCTTACAGTATAGTGCCTGGTGTATAGTAATGAGAACGTTTTCAGTATTCAGGGGTATAGATTGGCCTATTTATTCTTAATGAATAAGTGAAGAGGTATGCATGCAACTAATTGAACACAATCTTATATTGAGTAATTCCATATGAAACCAGGAAGGATTGTTGACATATATATAACAGTTGTATCTAAAAGCATAATTGAGAAATAATTCATCAAAATTGGCATATTTATGACATTTTGGCCTTACCCAGCACTCCTTTAAGAGTCCTAAATGTTTCAAATGTAGGTGCTACAAAGCTAAAATTGGTGCCATATGAAGTTTCACTATATGCTGTGTAATATGAGTAGAATTTTAATTTACAAAAATAATGATAATAATAAATAAATGTATGAATATTTTTTTTTTAAATGAATATTGAAAAACTACATTTTTTTGATTTATCAATTTCTTCAATATATAGTTGAACATAATATACACTTCGGGCATATCAAAGTTCCAGATTGAGATTGTTGCTTTGTATCACCGACAGATGAAACGTTAGGGAGTCTTAAAGGAGGCCTGGGTAAGGTCAAAATGTCCTAAATAAGATATATTATTTCTCAATTATACTTTAAGATTCAAATATATGTCAACAATCCTTCCTCCAAAGGAATGTGAAAATCCCCCAAATCATGGTATTTTTTTGCCCTGTTTTCATATGGAATCACTTTTCTATGTTTATTGCCTATGGTGTTATTGTTTATAAGTTGCTGTTTGACAGAGGTTCTAGAGGGGTATACTGTAGTCAGAGCATGGTAGAGATACACATAGTCAGCCAGTTATCATGCATGTTTACAGCCATGTGTAAATGCTGGGATGTCTGGTACAGGCCAGAGCAGTTCAGTAGCCCCAGTACTGGTCAGTCACTCACTTTTATCCTGGCTACTGGAATTTAAAACCAATCCATTTTATTTTGCCAGCAGTGTTTCAAAGATTCAGATTCAAGCCAAGAAAAATACTGTAAGGCATCCCTATTCTTTCTCTGTAACGGATCCACTCTTGGTTACTGAAGAGTTCATGTCCGAAGCGTTTGTGGCAAATTAATAGATCTGTCCTGGGTGGTAGTCTGGCCTGGGTGATGGGTCTGGCCTGGGTGATGGTCTGGCCTGGGTGGTGGGTCTGGCCTGGGTGGTGGGTCTGGCCTGGGTGATGGGTCTGGCCTGGGTGGTGGGTCTGGCCTGGGTGATGAGTCTGGCCTGGGTGGTGGGTCTGGCCTGGGTGATGGGTCTGGCCTGGGTGATGGTCTGGCCTGGGTGGTGGGTCTGGCCTGGGTGGTGGGTCTGGCCTGGGTGATGGGTCTGGCCTGGGTGGTGGGTCTGGCCTGGGTGATGAGTCTGGCCTGGGTGGTGGGTCTGGCCTGGGTGATGGGTCTGGCGTGGGTGGTGGGTCTGGCCTGGGTGATGGGTCTGGCCTGGGTGATGGGTCTGGCCTGGGTGGTGGGTCTGGCCTGGGTGATGGGTCTGGCCTGGGTGGTGGGTCTGGCCTGGGTGATGGGTCTGGCCTGGGTGGTGGGTCTGGCCTGGGTGGTGGGTCTGGCCTGGGTGATGGGTCTGGCCTGGGTGGTGGGTCTGGCCTGGGTGATGGGTCTGGCGTGGGTGGTGGGTCTGGCCTGGGTGATGGGTCTGGCCTGGGTGATGGGTCTGGCCTGGGTGGTGGGTCTGGCCTGGGTGGTGGGTCTGGCCTGGGTGATGGGTCTGGCCTGGGTGATGGGTCTGGCCTGGGTGGTGGGTCTTGCCTGGGTGATGGGTCTGGCCTGGGTGGTGGGTCTGGCCTGGGTGGTGGGTCTGGCCTGGGTGATGGGTCTGGCCTGGGTGGTGGGTGTGGCCTGGGTGATGGGTCTGGCCTGGGTGATGCAGAGTTTTATTAGTCTGATTCTCTGGGTAAAATATTTTGTTATGTTGAGTTCAAGAAAAACACAGGCTCTGTTTGCTTGAAAGTGTTTGTTACACTATAGATTGTTTAAAAAAAAAACAATGCTTGTGGTAGCCAGAGAAAACGGTTTTCCATTTGACAGTGCTATCAGACACGGGTTGAATTATACTGCAGAATATGGTGCTCTGAAAAATAAATATGTATCTAAAGTTATTCAGCTTTAATTTTTGAAAAGCCTTCTGGAGTGGATTTGGGGGTTTGACTGAAGCAGTGGAATTTCTGGCTCCTGCTTTAGTAACTAAGCATTGTTTTGACATGTCCTATTGAGTCTGCAGGTTTGGGTCGTCATGGGGCATTCAGAACCTGCCTATGGCTGCGGACATCATACGTACCTGCCCAGTGCACAGGGGAAGCAATCAGTATTTTTTTTACAGGCCTCTTAACTCTGTCATGGCACCTTTTCTTCTCCCCTGGAGCAGAAAAACCTCTATATCAGCACCCAGCAGATAAACCCCGCAGTGACCAGCGTTCCAGCACTCGTAGTCTCAATTAGATGGTCTTAATGCTGACAGAGGAGGTAGCTTCCACATGGACAGGATAGGAGGAGTGAATCTCCTCTTGAAACAGACTGAAATCTTGGACCAATGATGTCTCATACTCTCAGAAAACCTACATGATATTTTACCTTTCCCTTCCTACACACATAGACAAACACATGAAAACACCAACATTAACTGACAAGATTACACACAACACATACATGAAGACACACATGAGTCCAAACAATGAGGCCAGACTCAGGCTGTTCCTCCACACGCTCCCTGACTGAGACCCCTAGCTCTTAGAAGCCCATTTATTTATTGGGCCGTAATGTAAACAGTGTGCTCCAAATGAGGCTTGTAATACATTTCCTTTGCGCTTCGGTGGGACGTCTGATAGCTCTCTCTCTCTCTCTCTCTCTCTCTCTCTCTCTCTCTTTCTCTCTCTCTCTTTCTCTCTCTCTCTCTCTCTCTCTCTCTCTCTCTCTCTCTCTCTCTCTCTCTCTCTCTCTCTCTCTCTCTGTACCCTTTGTTCTCTGTACGGATGCGGAGGCGCTGCGTCCCCATTGGTTAGTGGGAGGATAAAGAGCAGAGTTGATGGTACACTGAACCCGAGCCACTCTACAACTCCCTCTCAAAGTGCTGTGAGCTCCAGCATGGACAGGGGAGAGCTTCCAAGGCACTGGAGGGCCGGCCTGTCCATCCCCCGTTAGGAGCCGACAGCTGGGGCTGCTCTCAAATCATTAATCCCACCATTTGTTTTTCTGTTCCATGACTCACTGATTGGCAATGGTGTGATCCAGGACCAAAAGTAAGTGTCTACTCTGTGGGATTGTCTGCTTTAGTTCTCTGTTTTCTCCACTGCTGAGGCTCAACATGGTTTGAGTGGAGAGGAGAGAGGAGAGCCTAGCTGCCATTGTCCCAGACCGTTCCTCCTCCTCACACCACTCCCTCGTGAGACCCCTTTGGCCTGGCCTACTAATACAACTGCACCTCTTTTTGAGTTTTTGGGTCAGTGAGGGACGTCTGTAGACTGGTCTGTGATGGTCAGTCAGTCAGTGTTGTTGGAGGGGGGTTGGGGGGCCAGAAAGAGCCTTGTTTACAGACTGCTTGTGTTTACATTCCTTGAGGCTAGAGCCAGCTTTGGGGACTGCTGTAAATGAAAGGAAATGCTCTTATTCTGCTTAGTAATGGAAAAACCCAACACATCAAGGAATGTTTCAAACAAAAAAAACACATTTATTTGGTGAGGTACATGGTGTTTAGCTGAAGCTTTTTGGGGCTGAAATGACCGGGGTGACGTCACTGATGAAACAGATACTTCCTTGTTGAGTAGTGCTGAGCGATTAACCAACATTTATTTTTTGGGGAGGTTATTAAACAACTAATTGACCAATGTCGGTTCAATTACTTTAATGTTTTTCGTGTGACCCCAACGCTCTTTCTCTAAAGAGAAATCAAATCATTCCCTGGAGAAATCAACTCAAGAACTATGTGGGACACTGTGCTGAAGGGAGTTGTAGTTTTCATTAAGCAAATATTCAACCAGAATATTATAATTCCAAGCAGAAATGTTATAATTCCTCTCTCTAGCAAAGAGGGATACACTTTTACGCCTGCTACGTAAGGTTAGATACACACAGACCGCATAGACCACATGAGAGAGGAATGTACACAACACAATGTCGAGAGAGAGGGATAGAGACAGTTTGTGAAAGTATGCCTTGTCTTTGAAGAACTAGAAAAGGATTTCGTCAGACAGCTCTGCAGCTAGTCTAGTTAAATAGGATGACTACAGAGAGAGCAGTATGGGAAGTACAGAGAGAACGTTGTCTGGCTGTTTGACTGCTACTGCCTGAGCAGAGATGAGATGATGACCTTAAGGAATTCAAAATAAAAAGTCGTCATATAAAAACTAAGTCATATACAGAACTGAATTGTTTTATTATTTCATAGTAATGTCTATCCAATGTGGACCTGACAGAGACAATGGAATATGTTCAATATTTTGGTAATTGAAAGTTCACTATTTTTGGCTTTGGAATTTCAAAAAGCCCAAAAATTATTTTTATGCTATTGTTTCATCATGCATTTAATGCTTAAAAATTTGATTGAAACCGAAATTGAAAACTGTGCTTTAAAAAATATATATAACCAAAACCAAACCGACCTAGAAAAGCACTAATCACTCAGGACAATTGGTGAGAGAAGTCATAGGAAAAGCTGTGATCTTCTCAAATTGTGGATGATTGTAGAAAGGTACCCCAGAATGTTAACACTTGATATACACTAAGTGTACAAAACATTAGAAACACCTACTCTTTCCATGACATAGACTGACCAGGTGAAAGCTGTGATCTCTTATTGATGTCACCTATTAAATCCACTTCAGTCAGTATAGATGAAGGGGAGGAGACAGGTTAAAGAAGGATTTTTGAGCCTTGAGACAATTGATAGATGGATTGTATGTGTGCCATTCAGAGGATGAATGGGCAAGACAAAGATTTAAGTGCCTTTGAACAGGGTATGGGGGTAGGTGCCAGGCGCACCAATTTGAGTGTGTCAAGAACTGCAACGCTGCTGGATTTTTCACGCTAAACTGTTTCCCATATGTATCAAAAAGGGTCCACCACCCAAAAGACCTCCAGCCAACTTGACACTGTGGGAAGCATTGGAGTCAACATGGGCCAGTATCCCTGTGGAACGCTTTCAACACCTTGTAGAGTCCATGCCCTGACAAATTGAATCTGTTCTGAGGCCAAAAGGGGGTGCAACTCAATATTAGGAAGGTGTTCCTAATGTTTTGTACACTCAGTGTATAAAACCTATAACTAGAAGTCTAGATGTGATAACATGCTTTTTGTTTGACTTCTATCCGGTAAGAGCATAATCTTGTTAGGAGGTGTCAGACGTTGCACTACCAGACGTTAGGAGGTGCCAGACGTTGCACTACCAGACGTTAGGAGGTGTCAGACGTTGCACTACCAGACGTTAGGAGGTGCCAGGCGTTGCACTACCAGACGTTAGGAGGTGCCAGGCGTTGCACTACCAGACGTTAGGAGGTGTCAGGCGTTGCACTACCAGCGTTAGGAGGTGCCAGGCGTTGCACTACCAGGCGTTAGGAGGTGCCAGGCGTTGCACTACCAGGCGTTAGGAGGTGCCAGGCGTTGCACTACCAGGCGTTATTAGGTGCCAGGCGTTGCACTACCAGACGTTAGGAGGTGTCAGGCGTTGCACTACCAGGCGTTAGGAGGTGTCAGGCGTTGCACTACCAGGCGTTAGGAGGTGCCAGGCGTTGCACTACCAGGCGTTAGGAGGTGCCAGGCGTTGCACTACCAGGCGTTAGGAGGTGTCAGGCGTTGCACTACCAGGCGTTAGGAGGTGTCAGGCGTTGCACTACCAGGCGTTAGGAGGTGTCAGGCGTTGCACTACCAGGCGTTAGGAGGTGCCAGGCGTTGCACTACCAAAGCGTTAGGAGGTGCCAGGCGTTGCACTACCAGGCGTTAGGAGGTGCCAGGCGTTGCACTACCAGGCGTTAGGAGGTGCCAGGCGTTGCACTACCAGGCGTTAGGAGGTGTCAGGCGTTGCACTACCAGGCGTTAGGAGGTGCCAGGCGTTGCACTACCAGGCGTTAGGAGGTGCCAGGCGTTGCACTACCAGGCGTTAGGAGGTGCCAGGCGTTGCACTACCAGGCGTTAGGAGGTGTCAGGCGTTGCACTACCAGGCGTTAGGAGGTGCCAGGCGTTGCACTACCAGGCGTTAGGAGGTGCCAGGCGTTGCACTACCAGGCGTTAGGAGGTGCCAGGCGTTGCACTACCAGGCGTTAGGAGGTGCCAGGCGTTGCACTACCAGGCGTTAGGAGGTGTCAGGCGTTGCACTACCAGGCGTTAGGAGGTGCCAGGCGTTGCACTACCAGGCGTTAGGAGGTGCCAGGCGTTGCACTACCAGGCGTTAGGAGGTGCCAGGCGTTGCACTACCAGGCGTTAGGAGGTGTCAGGCGTTGCACTACCAGGCGTTAGGAGGTGCCAGGCGTTGCACTACCAGGCGTTAGGAGGTGCCAGGCGTTGCACTACCAGGCGTTAGGAGGTGCCAGGCGTTGCACTACCAGGCGTTAGGAGGTGCCAGGCGTTGCACTACCAGGCGTTAGGAGGTGTCAGGCGTTGCACTACCAGGCGTTAGGAGGTGCCAGGCGTTGCACTACCAGGCGTTAGGAGGTGTCAGGCGTTGCACTACCAGGCGTTAGGAGGTGCCAGCCGTTGCACTACCAGGCGTTAGGAGGTGCCAGGCGTTGCACTACCAGGCGTTAGGAGGTGCCAGGCGTTGCACTACCAGGCGTTAGGAGGTGCCAGGCGTTGCACTACCAGATGTTAGGAGGTGCCAGACGTTGCACTACCAGACGTTAGGAGGTGTCAGACGTTGCACTACCAGACGTTAGGAGGTGCCAGACGTTGCACTACCAGACGTTAGGAGGTGCCAGACGTTGCACTACCAGACGTTAGGAGGTGCCAGACGTTGCACTACCAGACGTTAGGAGGTGCCAGACGTTGCACTACCAGACGTTAGGAGGTGCCAGACGTTGCACTACCAGACGTTAGGAGGTGCCAAACATTTGGCAACCAATATCTTCCATATACTACTCTAAGATTGCCATTTTTCTATTGACCTTTTATTTTATCCTTAGTAGTTTGAAGTGTGTTGGAGTTCTTATAGGAGAAGCCAGATGGACTGTCTCCCAGTGCAATTCAGTTCTTGTGAAACAGAGATATCTAATGAATGTAACATGTCAAAATTAACCATTTTTCCATATAGTGTTTGTCTCTAATGACACTCTTATGATGCCATTAGAACAAGTATTTCACTCCTCTGCTATTACCTCCGTGAGCTGTATATTTCAGATAAGAGCTGCCATGCTCTACTCTGCATCTCACTCACACACAGAGAGCCATTCACTTTATGCCTCATAGTTTCACAGGAAGCAGCTAAAAATATCGGACTAACACTTCTGCTGTAATTGCTATGTTTCCCTCTTTATAGTAGGTGCTGTATCTTGCTAAAGCAGCCGCCAATGAATGTAATTGCTGTGTGCACAGGGGAGAGTGTCATGTCATTTAGCTCTGGCTTTATAAATAATAAGGTATATAACAGCATTAAGTACCACCCTCCTCGTATATAAAATGAAATGTTATAGAGCTAGAGGCCATGAAAACATGAAGAGTTTGTAAGTTGAGGACATATTCCACGATTGATGAAACGGTGCTTAAACCTTGTGAATGAATTACTTGTATCCTTCAAGTTGGATGCATTGTTATCATGTATGCGAAATTCTAGGAAATATGTATGCGATATTTGTTTATTTTTTTATTTAACCAGGTAGGCTGGTTGAGAACAAGTTCTTATTTACAACTGCGACCTGGCAAAGATAAAGCAAAGCAGTGCTACACAAACAACAACACAGAGTTACACATGGAATGAACAAGCGTACAGTCAATAATAACACAATAGAAAAAAAAGTCTATGTACAGTGTGTGCAAATGGCATGAGGAGGTGAGGCAATAAATAGGCCATAGTAGTGAAGTAATTACAATAAAGCAAATTAACACTGGAGTGATAGATGTGCAGATGATCATGTGCAAGTAGAAATACTGGTGTGCAAAAGAGCAGAAAAGTAAATAAAAACAATATGGGGATGAGGTAGGTAGATTGGATGGGCTATTTACAGATGGGCTATGTACAGCTGCAGCGATCGGTTAGCTGCTCAGATAGCTGATTTTTGAAATACGTTCCAGTCATTGGCAGAAGAGAACTGTAAGGAAAGGCGGCCAAAGGAGGTGTTGGCTTTGGGGAGGACCAGTGAGATATTCCTGCTGGAGCGCGTGCTATGGGTGGGTGTTGTTATCGTGACCAGTGAGCTGAGATAAGGCGGAGCTTTACCTAGCAAAAACTTATAGATGATCTGGAGCCAGTGAGTCTGGCGACGAATATGTAGCGAGGGCCAGCCGACGAGAGCATACAGATCGCAGTGGTGGGTGGTGTATCGGGCTTTGGTTACAAAATGGATGGCACTGTGATAGACTGCATCCAGTTTGCAGAGTAGAGTGTTGGAGGCTATTTTGTAGATGACATCGCCAAAGTTGAGGATCGGTAGGATAATCAGTTTTACGAGGGTATGTTTGGCGGTGTGAGTTTCGGAGGCTTGATTGCAAAATATGAAGCCAATTCTAGATTTAATTTTGGATTACAGATGTTTAATATGAGTCTGGAAGGAGAGTTTACAGTCTAGTCAGACAACTAGGTATTGGTAGTTGTCCGGGCAGCGAATGGGTGCGGGCAGCGAATGGTTGAAAAGCATGCATTTAGTTTTACTGGCGTTTAAGAGCAGTTGGAGGCCACGGAAGGAGTGTTGAATGGCACTGAAGCTCGTTTGGAGGTTTGTTAACACAGTGTCCAAAGAAGGGCCAGATGTACACAGAATGGTGTCGTCTGCGTAGAGGTGGATCAGGGAATCACCCACAGCAAGAGCGACATCGTTGATATATACAGAGAACAGAGTCGACCTGAGAATTGAACCCTGTGGTACCCGCATAGAGACTGCCAGAGGTCTAGACAACAGGCCCTCCGATTTGACACACTGAACTCTGTCTGGGAAGTAGTTGGTGAACCAGGCGAGGCAGTCATTTGAGAATCCAAGGCTGTTGAGTCTGCCGATAAGAATACGTGATTGACATATTCGAAAGCCTTGGCCAGGTTGATGAAGACGGCTGCACAGTACTGTCTTTTATCGATGGCGGTTATGATATCATTTAGAACCTTTAGCGTGGCTGAGGTGCACCCGTGATCAGCTCGGAAACCGTATTGAACAGCCGAGAAGGTACGGTGGGATTCGAAATTGTCAGTGATCTGTTTATTGACTTGGCTTTCGAAGACTTTAGAAAGGCAGGGCAGGATGGATATAGGTCTGTAAAAGTTTGGGTCTAGAATGTCACCCCCTTTGAAGAGGGGGATGACCGCGACAGCTTTCCAATCTTTAGGGATCTCGGACAATAGGAAAGAGAGTTTGAACAGACTGGTAATAGGGGTTGCAATAATGGCGGCGGATAATTTTAGAAGAGAGGGTCCAGATTGTCTAGCCCAGCTGATATTCTAGGAATATACACAGTGGCAAAGAATGGACAAAAAATATTCCACTCTGGCCTTTCTGAATGAGAGTGTCATGGGTCAATGAATTACTGTAATACGTGTTTTCCGCAGTATAGGAGGGTCTATGAGTCATAGACCAGTATGGCCACCCATGGCACAACCATTCATCCTAATTCTATAGGCACAGCATGGTGCTGCACACGCCGGATGCAGCCCATCAAGGTGACAGAGCATTGTCCAGAAAGGTTGAGCTGAAGCTATAGGGTAGTTTCTCATTCAAAGATGTAAAAATAGAATGTTCTCTCAATGCATCTCCAAGCACTGATGTCTCTAGGCAACACATGCTGAGCAAGGACATTATATCTATTCCGACTTAGTTCTTCTGTTGAGAGGCACACATTAATGCACTCCCAGGCATTAATGCACTCACAGAGCTATACTGTTCTAGTATAACATTTACATTTACATTGTAGTCATTAAGCAGGCACTGTTATCCAGAGCGACAGCCAGGAGTAATTAGGGTTAAATGCTTTGCTTAAGGACATATCGACAGATTTTTCACCTAGTCGGACTCAAGAATTCAAGCCAGCAACCTTTTGTTTACAGGACCAATGCTCTTTACCAGTAACTGCAGCCCTTAACATGAGCTTGAGTTGCCCTGCATGTCACAATGTAACATCCAAGTGATGAGTCAACGTGCTGCCTTGTGAGCATCATCTTGGGGTTATTTTGGAATTTAATTCAATTCAAACCATTAATTGAAATTAACATTTGAATTGGCCACACCCCACAGGAAGTAGAAGGAAAAAGGAAGTAGAACTGAATTCATACCAATTCATTGACATTCAACTGAGACAAACATATGAGTCTCATTCCTTTGGCAAATATTTTGCCAAAAGCATGTCACCTTACACTAAAGAATACAGATATTATTTGAAATATTAGCTTGATTATAACTCAACGATGTCAAACAGTATTTTGTTTGTATTTTTGCCATGAGATGTTAGGTTGTTCTGTGCCCTCTGAGTGTTTCATCTATTACATTCTGAGATATATATTTTTTGTTTAATATTTAAGTGTAAGAATCATTAATCATTATAAACAACCTAGAAAATGATAACAATATTTCCAGGCCACTATACTTCATTGTTTTAGAATTGAGATTGTTGGTAACCATACATGATGACCAAAATAAACATATTGTAACGGCATTCCTCCTCTGAGGAGGAGAAGCGAGAAGGATCGGAGGACCAATGCGCAGCGTGGTAAGTGTCCATAACGTTTATTTTAAGATATAAACTGAACACTATGAAATACAAAACAATAAACGTGAACGAAACAGTACTGTGTGGCAACAAACACACACACTGAAAACAAACACCCACAACTCAAAAGTGAAACCCAGGCTACCTAAGTATGATTCTCAATCAGAGACAACTAACGACACCTGCCTCTGATTGAGAACCATACTAGGCTGAACTCAAAACCCCAACATAGAAAAACACACATAGACTGCCCACCCCAACTCACGCCCTGACCATACTAAATAAAGACAAAACAAAGGAAATAAAGGTCAGAACGTGACACATATGCATAATGATTTATGGAATCAATGATCCATTTGAATTTCAAAGAATTCCACTGAATTAAATTCTACATTCTTTAGTTCAAATTTATTTCAAATTCTACTTCCTACAGGTGTGGCTAATTCCATTCAAATTCAAGATTTTAATTGGAATTTAAGACAAATTCTCAACTCAATTAAGAATTGACCCCAACCCTACCTGTCTACCGTGGACCCAGTAGAATTGTAGCTAGAGATGGGCACCTGTCCTACTGTTTGAAGTGGGACAAGGAGGAGAGCTCTACTGCCAGATGAGACCTGGCCAGGGGAGTACTCTTCTCTACTCTATTCTAGGGTTACAGTTGGAAAATACTTCCTAAGCCAGATGTTGATTTTTTATTTATTTTATCCTTATTTTACCAGGTAAGTTGACTGAGAACACATTCTCATTTACAGCAACAACCTGGGGAATAGTTATAGGGGACAGGAGGGGGGAATGATTGAGCCAATTGTAAGCTGGGGATTATTAGGTGACCGTGATGGTATGAAGGGCAGATTGGCAATTTAGCCAGGACACCGGGGTTAACACCCCTACTCTTACAATAAGTGCCATGGGATCTTTAGTGACCACAGAAAGTCAGGACACCCGTTTAACATCCCCCTACACAGGGTCATGTCCCCAATCACATCCCTGGGTCATTGGGATATTTGTTTTAGATCAGAGGAAAGGGGGCCTCCTACTGGCCATCCAACAATACTTCCAGCAGCATCTGGTCTCCGATCCAGGACCAACCCTGTTTAGCTTCAGAAGCAAGCCATCAGTGGGATGCAGGGTAGCATGCTGCTGGTTAAGGAGGAAGGAGGAAGAGGTGGGGTCTGGTAAATTTGCTCACATAATCTACCTACAGTACCAAAGGATGACATTCTATTTCTATGGTACCTACTCACTCTCTGACTCATCCAGGTCCCATGATTAGATTGTCACTGCATCTCTGTTATAGAAAAGCTTACATTTGAAATCTTCATAAAAGCCCTTCTGCTGTTATTTGATTTTGGGCTCTTGGGGTTTTAGCTAATGTTATGAAGGGGACTTACACAACCTCCCACAGCCCATTGTCTTATGTCAGATAGTGCAACGAAACCTCTCATACAGCACTTACAATTATCTTACTTACAACTATCTTACTTGAATATCCAAAGTGGATTCTATTTATAAAAGGTTTCAAAAAATAAAATCTACCTACAGAGGTGGTGATCTCAAATATATCAGCAACTACCACCTACACACAGTGCTAATGTATCAGCAACTACCACCTACACACAGTGCTAGGTGTTATTGACTGTGGTATACAAGATTTAGCGTAACTGTCACTGAATCATAACTTTATAGTTGCTTCTGCAGCTCTTATTTACAGTACATTTTGAACAATTTGTTTTGTTCTTTCTGTTTTGTTCCATTTGGTTTTTATACCATACAGTAAGATCCATCGACAGTAGACTCTTACTGCATGGTCAGTGGACCCAGCTAGGGAGGGGTCCAGCCAGGTTTGAAGTTGGTGTCATTGTTTTTAGAAGACCAGGATCAAGTCAGTGGTCATGATTCCTAAACATTTAGAGTGTGTGAAGGATGAGTGTAAATAACCCAAATGGAAGCAGTTTATATTTTTATTCACAACGTGTAAAAGCTTTGCCGAATGTCAAACAGTGTATCCCTTCATTAGCTGGGGAGGATTTGGGTGGGGGCAGGGGGAGGATGCTAAAATTTGCACTAATGTTGACGTCTGCATTTCATCAAACCCTTTTTTGGACCACCAGTCTCCTGCCCTAGTCGGCCTAATAACCCATGAGACGTGCACTGTGTGCTGTGAGCTGTGAGCTGTGTGCTGTGAGCTGCTATGAGCTGTGTGCTGTGAGCTGCTATGAGCTGTGTGCTGTGAGCTGCTATGAGATGTGTGTTGTGAGGGGCTGTGACATTCTGCCATGGCTCACACACACCCTCCCCTCCTCTTCACCCTCCACTTCCGCTGCCTAGCTCCATGAAGGAAGGCAAGGCTAGCAGCTTTTTGTAGACCTGACCCCTGCTTCTTCTCCTCCTCTCTCATCAGGGGTCAAGGGTCAACTGCTAGTGCAGCTCAGAGTTCTTGTTGATGTACTGATGGTGTTGGCCCCCGAAGCTCCATCAATACAGCCACTGATATTCTTTTGTTGTTGTTGTTAAGAGCGATGATGGACTGGCCATCCTGTTTATTGTAAGTTTATCTCAAACTATTATGACTGTTAGTCTATAACTGTATGACTCAAAAATGATCTGCATTCTTGTCTGGATTTGGGATTACTCATTTCTGTCTCAGACTCTTGACATTCCTGTTGGACTGATAAAAATCTATTTAGTTTTGCATTGATGAGCCACAACAACCCTGGCCTGGCCACATCACTGTTCTGTTTGTTTTAGTCCAGTGGTATTCAAACTTTTTCCACTGGGACCCCATTTATTCCACTAGAATTTCTGGGGACCCCATTTAAAAAAAAGATTTTTACATATACAATTAGCCTTAAATTCACTACGTTTTCATATCTTATAAAAGTGAAAATACACCAATAAATATATTTACTCAATAAAATTGTATTTTTCTAATGATCTTTATCAAAAACATTTGTACATTGTCCCATACAATAATCTGTACTCTTTTTGTTCCGAAATGTTGAATTATTTTTTTATTAAACGACCCCGCTGCAGTTCCGGGTCACGACCCCGACTTTGAATACCACTGCCTTAGTCCTAGCATGCCGTTCTGTTCTGGTCTACCCTATAGGGTGTCCCAGCGTTATTCACTCTATTTCTGTGGTAGGGGGAGGAAGAGGGATGGGCCGGGACAGGGCAGGGGGCGGTCTGGGGGGCTTGAGCAAACAGTGAGGGTCTCAACACACAAAGTAAACATTGCCCTGTGTTTGAACTGTACACCTTGGGTCCAGCAAGTCTCCCACACACTCACTCTCCCCTCAGCCCTGTTCCCGCCCGGCCCAGCTAAATACACCGCATATCCCTGGACCTGCCCATAAATAAGAAGGAAAAAGTACCCCCCTGCTGAAAAAAGCTTCATAGACCAGCATAGGCTAGTCATGCTGGTCACTAGTGCTCGTTCAGCCTTTGCGATGTTTTTGCTGGTGACTAGCCTTCGGTGTATTTTGAACAATGGTGACCAGCCTTTTGCTGTGTGCAGGGGGGGGGGGGATGTTCCCCAATGCTGGAAGGTGGGCCTCGAGTGAAAAAGTTTGGGAACCCCCATGCTGGTCAGACCCGCTTGAACAGCTCTTCCATGCTGGTCAGACCAGCTTGACCATCATCCGAACAGCACTGACCAGCATAGACCAGCAAGGACCAACTTGAAATTTAAGCTGGTCTATGTTGTTTTTCTTTCAGCAGGGTCTGTCAACGTCTCACCTCCATGGCCAACAGCCATGGCCTAGCAGCCTCTCTGGCTCGCATGTGGGGGGTGCATTGGAACATGGATGCACAGCAGTGGACTCAGAGAGTTGTACAGTTGTTCTTCTCTCAATATCAGAAACAAATATTTTACTTATATCTGAGTACTATGATGCTGAGGATGGCACCACATTTGTCTGCAGGTCTTTGTTAAACCAAGGTACTAATCAACTTGATTATATAAATTAGCTATCCCATCCTCCGGAACTTTAGATAAGAATAGAGCATGCGCTGTCACAGCGGCGTACAGGCTGACGATAGCAAAACCCTGGAGACACAGCAGCTCTTTTCGATTTGGGTTTGATAAACCAGGGCTTAGTGCATGACATGCTCTTATTCCACTTAATGTAGTATTAAGAGCAGCCGACTACCCGGCCCAGTTATGAAAGGAAGAGACTTTGAATGATGTGCCCCGTTACAGGGCTACTGCTCAGACAAAGTGCACTGACCTACTTCTTCCTAGGACATCCAACCGTGGGTTCAACCAAAGCGTTGAGCAGCGTACATTACATTACATACAGTATGTCATTCTGAGCTCCTAAACTCTAAACTTCACGTCTACATGCACAGAACTACAGCAACGTTTTATCGTTTGGTTGTTTTGACTTTGTTTATTCATCCCTGTCTCAAACCACGGCGTTCAACCTCTGCTGCCTAAACTTGTTCCCAACAACTGTGATACATCAGTGCCAAAGAAGAAAAGGCGCATACACGTACAGCCTGAAAAAGCAACGCTTTTCATGTGTTGCATGAGTCAATTAGGAGGGCAGCGTTGCTGAACACATTCAGCAACTTTGTCTCTGAAGTGTTCAGAGTAATGTCCTCGGGACTGTACCGTAGGACCTATTGATTCTGACATGTTTATTTTCACAGAAAAGGCCTTTTCTATTTGTAACAGATCCAGCATATTTTCAGCTTTTGTTGTGCATGTGTTGGAGGGAATGCACCCAATTCCCCAGACAGGTGCCTTTTTATTTAAACCACCAACACGCCATCTGACGTGTTCTTTTTACATGGCCAAGACTCTATTTTGTTCAAAGGGACACTTTATTGAACTACTCCTGAAGTTTGAGTGAGTGACTAACTGGCCGTCTTTGTGAGCCGTTTAAAAAATGTCCGTTTCTGTAAACGAGAGATGAACTCAAGAGATTAAAGAAATACATCTCTTACTCAATTTGATATTTTTGTTCCCTGACCTAAGCTGACAGCTCATGAAAAGTTCTTGATTAAGCCCTTCTCAAAGTTCAGAATGATTTCTTAAAGACAAAGTGTTGGCATAATTACCCACTTTCCCCTCTATTGTTTGGCTAATGAGGGGACACAAATTGCTGTCGTCTTCAAGAACACTCAGCACTTGCAGAGTTGTGCTCGGTCCATGCTAGTTAGAAATGAATTAGTTATAGGGGTTTATCAAACTGAAAGCACTCTCCTATATAATGCTATATAATTGTAGCATATCATGTGCAGTGCAGAGATGTTGAAGTTGGAGAGCCTTGGTTTTACACAGCGAACACTGAGCTTCGCTCTGTTCTTTAGTGTTAACGAGAGGGAGGTTCAGTGTTAGTGAATGTTGTTGTCCAGATCTGGGGAAATATACAAGGCTGTATAAAGTATGGCAGTGCTTGTTGAAATGTTGAGCTTGGCTTCAGCCAATGTAGTCAAAAGATTAGTTTGTGTAGGCTTGGCTTAAAAGTTAGTTCCTTACATACTCTTGTGCGTTGTGAGTGAAGTGCTTGCTTGTGATGGTTGGGTCTGCTGTTACATCTACGGTTGAGGAGGTTGATCTCTGTTGGCACTGGCTGTAAGATTGGCGATACAAGAACAAATAGAAAATTGAGAACAGTGCCACTGCTCAGTGAAGTTGTGTTCTAGATTTGGATTTTGGTAGTATTATACAACCATTGTTATGGTTTATAAAGTCAAAGAAACAGGAGAAGGTGAGAAAATACCTATTATTTTTCCAGGAACACATTTCAATCATTTGCAGGTCTTAAATAAATGTTTGATTTTTCAAAGCATAATGCCACAGTTTATCTTGTGTAAAGTGTTGTATTGCATCTTGTCTTGAGTCGTAACTCGATATTTTTTACAACAATGTTCCTGTGAAAGGCAATATTTAGCAGTAAAACCAAGTGCACCTCTTCCAAACAGTTAATTGTAAATGATCTGGAGTTGATGACCCGGATAGGAGCATTAATGTAGGCTAAAGTGGACATGTGAGATTCTTTAGTTGTAGTTTTTAATGAATATTAATCACCATAGAGCCTTAGAATCCGTAAACCTGACTAAAAGATGAATCTGTTTTCATGTGGAATGTTGCTTGCTCCATGACCAAAGCAACGTTGTCCTATTCATCCTTGAGGATAATCAGTGAAGAGAAAAGATCCAGCTTTGTGTTTCTGTCCCTGAGGATTCCCATTGTTACCACTTCATATAAATCAATATGGAGAAATTAACTACTTTGAGACTTTGGGACTTCTGGTATTGCAAATGCTTGTGTGAGACTGAGAAAAGTCATCTACTAAACTCCTGCAGTCAACATGGCTTGGGATGGGGACAGATTTACAGGTTGCGCAACATAAATTGAAAGGTCATTCCCGATTGAGCCGACATATGCAGCGTCTACCATGACGCAGGAGCCTTTACATTTCAATATGTAAACGCTGAAACCTCTGTGATACAGATTAAATAGAGCCAGATGAAAACATGATTTTCTAATTCAACCTCAAAAGGTCAAACGTGTGTGTAGTTGGCCCTACAGACTTCCCTTGGATAGGAAAAAAGAAAAGCTTCCACAATGATTATTGAGACCTGACCTCTCCAAAGAACAGCATGGGTTTTTAATGTCATTGTCCTCTCTGGTCAGGTCCATGGAAGTGATGGCCTATGGCTCCCAAGGTAGATGCTAAACTAACAGGTCTCAGATTGCAGGCCGTGTACCCCTGGGATCAGTCCTCCGGGTCCCTGCAGAGAGAGGACTTGTGATAAGGTTCGATATTGGAAGCTGTGTAAACCTTGTTAAGCTTTTCCCCCCTGCGAGCGGGGGTAATCTCAAACACCTGGGCTGGTTAACCCAGGATCAGGTGGGATTAGAGAGGAGGGGACCATAGAACCCACTCTGCCCCCACTTCACTCCCCAGTTCCCTGTTTTAATCAAGCCCATCATTTCACTTTTATGCAAATATTTTATCAAATATTGGGATTTTTACATGGTCCTTTATTCATAAAATATTGAAATTGATCTCAAACTAATATCCTATTTGTCCTGAGTTTATATGATTTCTTGATCACATCCCTGATTATACATTTTGGGACTTCCTTCCCTCTAACTCTGGTCCATAACCATGGCAGAGTGCTATCTATCCTACCATCCCAATGGAAACATTTTCTTTTTACTCCATTTCTTGACCTGCATATCAGAGGTACAGATTGTCCAAGCCAGCAGGCAGTCAAACAGAGGTTCATCACAGGTCAATCAATGATAGACTGTTTATTTACACGTTATAGTAATTACTCAACTACTTGTTTATTGTTATGAAGCAATCGGTTCTTCAAAAACGCATGAATTAACTGTTTATTTGTACAAGGGTTTCGGAGAACTATTAAGCTGTCAAACATACCACAGTGTAGCAGGGTTTACTGAGCGGAGTTGTTTTGTCTTTATCAAGTGTGACTGCTTGTATTCTCATGGTGGCCCGTCTGTCTGGTACTTTACAGGGGTTGTGTATCCACAGTAAACATCCTATAGTGAATACCTTGTCAGATGGATGATTGACCCTCCTCCCCTAATGTACAGTACATTAGCCACTTGGGGATATGAAACATTGTTTGTAGTTATTGTCCTTAGATGTCACTGTTCCCTCCATCTCTCCCTCTCTGTCAGATGTGGACGAGTGTGCAGAGCAAATTGACAACTGCAGCATCGATGCCATCTGCCAGAATACACTCAAGTCATACAAATGTATCTGCAAGTCAGGCTACAAGGGGGATGGCAAGCACTGCGAAGGTAAGGTGTCAGACACACACACACACACACACACACACACACACACACACACACACACACACACACACACACACACACATACATATACACACACACACACACACACACACACACACACAATTGTATGCTTTACATGTCTTATTGGCTTTAAAACGTTAAAGCTGGAATCCAATATGGGGAAAATGCTTCTTCCCTTTGGGATATTTCAAAAACAAAGAAGCTAATGCAAACAACCAACACGGTTTTCCCCTCTGACATCATTGCAGTTCCCAATAGAACAGCAGAATATGTAGCGCATTTTGTTTTTACCACACTGTTTGAAGCACCTCACCTCTGTTTCATCAACAACACAAAAACAATAACAAAAGTGCTGGGGGTGGACAGTGGCGCCTTTTTCCCTAACGCAGATTCCACCTTTAAATCCCGGGCTCTCCTGAAGAGAGAGGATCGAGATGTTGTGTAAAAGGACCGAGAGAAAAAGACAGGTGCAGACGACTGCTCTTTTGTGTCAAAGATTAAATGAAGCTGTACATTTCGTGCACCATGTTAGAGAAGAGAGTTAAGATAGTGGGATGAAAAAGCAATCAGAGGCTTCTGTCTGCCAAGAAGTCAGGGATGTTTCCACAGCCCAGGGCTGCCCGTGACTGTCTATAGCCTGTCAGACACAACCCTGTTTTCGTATTAGGGAGTGTTCAAAGCCTCTGGATCGTTCTTTCCCCACGTTTTTATTAGTATTCCTGCAAAAACATATTTCACAATGTCAACCCCCCCCCCCCCCCCCACCCACCCACTCCTAAGATTATTCTAGAATTGATTTGATTGTGTTTTTCATGGCTGTTTGCCTTCAGGTTATAAAAGTTTGCTTTTAAATAAATAAATAAATGTTTTAAAGTGCCCACTTGAAAATCTGAGGAGAGAGTAGAGCTCTGATACCTGAAAGAGTCTGTGCCTCTCTCTCTTCATCAGCAGTATGTCTGCATCGACTCCTCAAGGCCGATAAACACGATACTGGAAGTGTAGTTGATGGCCATGAGCTGCCTGTCTCCCCTATACTGGCTGTGGTAAATAATCACAGAAGGTAGAAGGCAATGCAAAAACAAAACTGCTGTTTTCTGCTAAGGGCAACAAACCTGATCAAATTGAACAAGTGTACGTTTCAAACGCATTCAAACGCGGTGCAGTAGATGTGATACTGTAGTGGTGTAGATCTGGTGTTACCGAAACAAACACCTTTAAACCCTGGCAAAACATGGGCCAACGGGTTCAGCCGCTTGTATATGCTGAGGTGGAATTACAACCTTTGCTATCATAACATTTGCCTTGTGATTGTGGAAGAAGAAGTGTGGAAATGGAGATATTAGGATAGCTGTACAAATATAGTCTTCCTGGGTTGCTTTTCAGTTCATTCTGAAAGCGTACACACTAGAGGATTACTCAAATCAGATCAGATGTATTTGTCACGTGCGCTGAATACAACAGGTGTAGACTTTACCGTGAAATGCCTACTTACAAGCCCTTTCCGAACAATGCAGAGTTAAAAAGTAAGAAACTTTAGCACATTGGTTTTTAAACAAGTAACTCAATAAAATAACATTAACGATGCTACAGTGCCTTGCGAAAGTATTCGGCCCCCTTGAACTTTGCGACCTTTTGCCACATTTCAGGCTTCAAACATAAAGATATAAAACTGTATTTTTTTGTGAAGAATCAACAACAAGTGGGACACAATCATGAAGTGGAACGACATTTATTGGATATTTCAAACTTTTTTAACAAATCAAAAACTGAAAAATTGGGCGTGCAAAATTATTCAGCCCCTTTACTTTCAGTGCAGCAAACTCTCTCCAGAAGTTCAGTGAGGATCTCTGAATGATCCAATGTTGACTTAAATGACTAATGATGATAAATACAATCCACCTGTGTGTAATCAAGTCTCCGTATAAATGCACCTGCACTGTGATAGTCTCAGAGGTCCGTTAAAAGCGCAGAGAGCATCATGAAGAACAAGGAACACACCAGGCAGGTCCGAGATACTTTTGTGAAGAAGTTTAAAGCCGGATTTGGATACAAAAGATTTCCCAAGCTTTAAACATCCCAAGGAGCACTGTGCAAGCGATAATATTGAAATGGAAGGAGTATCAGACCACTGCAAATCTACCAAGACCTGGCCGTCCCTCTAAACTTTCAGCTCATACAAGGAGAAGACTGATCAGAGATGCAGCCAAGAGGCCCATGATCACTCTGGATGAACTGCAGAGATCTACAGCTGAGGTGGGAGACTCTGTCCATAGGACAACAATCAGTCGTATATTGCACAAATCTGGCCTTTATGGAAGAGTGGCAAGAACAAAGCCATTTCTTAAAGATATCCAGAAAAAGTGTTGTTTAAAGTTTGCCACAAGCCACCTGGGAGACACACCAAACATGTGGAAGAAGGTGCTCTGGTCAGATGAAACCAAAATTGAACTTTTTGGCAACAATGCAAAATGTTATGTTTGGCGTAAAAGCAACACAGCTCATCACCCTGAACACATCATCCCCACTGTCAAACATGGTGGTGGCAGCATCATGGTTTGGGCCTGCTTTTCTTCAGCGGGGACAGGGAAGATGGTTAAAATTGATGGGAAGATGGATGGAGCCAAATACAGGACCATTCTGGAAGAAAACCTGATGGAGTCTGCAAAAGACCTGAGACTGGGATGGAGATTTGTCTTCCAACAAGACAATGATCCAAAACATAAAGCAAAATCTACAATGGAATGGTTCAAAAATAAACATATCCAGGTGTTAGAATGGCCAAGTCAAAGTCCAGACCTGAATCCAATCGAGAATCTGTGGAAAGAACTGAAAACTGCTGTTCACAAATGCTCTCCATCCAACCTCACTGAGCTCGAGCTGTTTTGCAAGGAGGAATGGAAAAAAATGTCAGTCTCTCGATGTGCAAAACTGATAGAGACATACCCCAAGCGACTTCCAGCTGTAATCGCAGCAAAAGGTGGCGCTACAAAGTATTAACTTAAGGGGGCTGAATAATTTTGCACGCCCAATTTTTCAGTTTTTGATTTGTTAAAAAAGTTGAAATATCCAATAAATGTCGTTCCACTTCATGATTGTGTCCCACTTGTTGTTGATTCTTCACAAAAAAATACAGTTTTATATCTTTATGTTTGAAGCCTGAAATGTGGCAAAAGGTCGCAAAGTTCAAGGGGGCCGAATACTTTTGCAAGGCACTGTATACACAAGGAGTACCAGTACCACATCAATGTGCAGGGGTACGAGGTACTTCAGGTAGTTGAGGTAGTATGTGCATGTAAGTAGGATGTAAAAGTGACTAGGCAATCAAGATGCGAAAGTGTTTCTATGTGTGAGCGTATGTAGTGTACGAGTGTGTGTGTATGTGTGTGTTGGAGAGGCGGTGTAGTATGTGTGAGTGTGTGTGTAGAGTCCTAACTCAAAATGCAGCACCCAGTCCAGCTAGCTGATATGTCTGTCTATCAGTTACTCTATATCCCACGTCAGGAACTGGATGAGGAGTCTGTCTTGGAGGCGAAAGGCAATGTTTTCCCTCATACGGTAAAGGGATTATCATCAGCAGAGGCCTCATTATGATCGTAATGATGCGGAAACAGTATGATTTTAATGACTGACTCCCTCACATGCCAGACGCTCCTTTTCTCTGTTTCTTATACACACACTCTCATGTACTCACACTACACATAGGCCAAGTGCACCCACACACACAGCCCAGAGCATCCTGGAGGTGATGCTTGGATATACTGCACTGCATTTTATAAACTTGTTGGTTCTATATATATATATATATAACATTCTGAATGCTGATTGCCTGACAGCCGTGGTATATCAGGCCGTATACCACTGATATGATATTTTTTTAAATGTATTTACTGCTCTAATTACGTTGGTAACCAGTTTATAATAGGGAAAAGGCACACGGGGGTTTGTGATATATGGCCAGTATACAACGGCTAAGGGCCGTGTCCAGGCACTCTGTGATGCGTCGTGCATAAGAACTGCCCTTAGCCGTGGTATATTGGCCATATACCACTCCCCTTCAGGCCTTATTGCTTATTAATTATACTGTATGTTTTTGCCTATGTCTCTGCAGGTGTACCCATACAATAACACTAACGTTAAGCATTCTGTATTCAACATTAGAATTCGATGGAAATATAGAAACATGTATATGTAAAGACAGCTAGTGTTTTTACCCTGCTAATAGAGGTCCTTGGAGTCCTGCTGAGAGAGGATGAGATAAATAAACCATGATAGAGAGACAGGATAATAATACATATTGATGTACTAGTTCTAAACGTGGTACTTGTTCCTCTATTGCTGATGAGTCATGACTCATGGTGTGTGGAGGGAACTTTGGTCCTTAGTGTGGTCTCAGGTGACGTGCTGCTCTTAGACACTCGTTGGCAGGCTGGCACACACACCTTGGCAGTGGCACAGCCTCTGTCTGAGGATGCCAAGGAGGTTGTCTGGGAGAGCAGGGAACAGGGAACATGACAGGCTGGTTCAGAACCATTCAATCCACTCAATCTCCTAGTCCATCAGCATGGGAACCACTGCACTGCAGCATCATGCGTCAGTGCCTGTTAGCAAAGTCCCCTGCCCAAATCATTACAGTAACCTCTCTCTCTCTCTCTCTCTCTCTCTCTCTCTCTCTCTCTCTCTCTCTCTCTCTATTTCTCTCCCCCTTCTCTCACTCTCTTTCTCTCTCGCTCTTATTGTCTCTCCTTCTCTCTCTTGATCTCTCTTTATTTTAACCTCTAGAACAGTTTTTATCTCTGATATTGCCCATGGAGTAAATCCACCTGTTTGATAGGAATTTGATGCTGCTCCATTCAATGTGAATGAGTCAAATAGGTCTGTAACAGACTGAATACTGAACAGACTGAACAATGGTGTTGGATAGAATCATTTTGATCTTGAGAAATGTCAGTGTTGTGACCAAGAGGGAGGAAGCCTCCTCTCGTTGAGGGGATGAGATTCTCTTAGCCTGGGGTAGATGAGAGTGAGACTGGCATTAGTGTGTCTCCTGTGTGACATCGTGGGATAGAGCAGCAGAAACTTGTGGTGGCAGGAAGCTCTGGGAGTTAGAGAGTGCACTGGTCCTGGCTCAGCCCATTGCTGTCGAGTCAAATCAAGCACTGAGGCATCTGTACCAGGCAGCTACAGAGATGAGCCGAACCACCCAGATCATTGGCCCTAAATGGGTCAGAAAATAAAAGATGGGATGCATCTCCAACTCTGCCTGACTCCCTCCTTGTCTGCCTACCTTTCGACCTCCCTGTCTGCCTCCCTGTCTGCCTGTCTGCCTACCTCTCTGTCTGCCTCCCTGTCTGCCTGTCTGCCTACCTCTCTGTCTGCCTCCCTGTCTGCCTGTCTGCCTACCTCTCTGTCTGCCTCCCTGCCTGCCTGTCTGCCTACCTCCCTGTCTGCCTACCTATCTACCTCCCTGCCTGCCTCCCTGTCTGCCTACCTATCTACCTCCCTGTCTGCCTACCTATCTACCTCCCTGCCTCCCTCACTGTCTGCCTACCTATCTACCTCCCTGCCTGCCTCCCTGTCTGCCTACCTATCTACCTCCCTGCCTACCTCCCTGTCTGCCTACCTATCTACCTCCCTGTCTGCCTACCTATCTACCTCCCTGCCTACCTCCCTGTCTGCCTACCTATCTACCTCCCTGCCTACCTCCCTGTCTGCCTACCTATCTACCTCCCTGCCTGCCTCACTGTCTGCCTACCTATCTACCTCCCTGCCTACCTCTCTGTCTGCCTCCCTGCCTGCCTGTCTGCCTACCTATCTACCTCCCTGTCTGCCTACCTATCTACCTCCCTGCCTGCCTCCCTGTCTGCCTACCTATCTACCTCCCTGCCTGCCTCCCTGTCTGCCTACCTTTCTACCTCCCTGCCTACCTTTCGACCTCCCTGTCTGCCTACCTATCTACCTCCCTGCCTGCCTTCCTGTCTGCCTACCTATCTATCTCCCTGCCTACCTTTCGACCTCCCTGTCTGCCTCCCTGCCTGCCTGTCTGCCTACCTCTCTGTCTGCCTCCCTGCCTGCCTGTCTGCCTACCTATCTACCTCCCTGTCTGCTTACCTATCTACCTCCCTGCCTATCTCCCTGTCTACCTCCCTGTCTACCTCCCTGTCTGTCTGCCTACCTCCCTGTCTGCCTACCTATCTCCCTCCCTGTCTGCCTCCCTGCCTACCTATCTACCTCCCTGTCTGCCTACCTATCTACCTCCCTGTCTGCCTCCCTGCCTGCCTGTCTGCCTACCTATCTACCTCCCTGACTGCCTACCTATCTACCTCCCTGTCTGCCTCCCTGCCTGCCTGCCTGTCTGCCTACCTATCTACCTCCCTGTCTGAGTACCTATCTACCTCCCTGCCTACCTCCCTGTCTGCCTGTCTGCCTACCTTTCGACCTCCCTGTCTGCCTTGCTGTCTGCCTGTCTGCCTACCTCTCTGTCTGCCTCCCTGTCTGCCCGTCTGCCTACCTCTCTGTCTGCCTCCCTGCCTGCCTGTCTGCCTACCTCCCTGTCTGCCTACCTATCTACCTCCCTGCCTGCCTCCCTGTCTGCCTACCTATCTACCTCCCTGCCTGCCTCCCTGTCTGCCTACCTATCTACCTCCCTGTCTACCTCCCTGTCTGCCTACCTATCTACCTCCCTGTCTGCCTACCTATCTACCTCCCTGCCTACCTCCCTGTCTGCCTACCTATCTACCTCCCTGCCTACCTCCCTGTCTGCCTACCTATCTACCTCCCTGCCTGCCTCACTGTCTGCCTACCTGCCTGCCTGTCTGCCTACCTCTCTGTCTGCCTCCCTGCCTGTCTGTCTGCCTACCTATCTACCTCCCTGTCTGCTTACCTATCTACCTCCCTGCCTATCTCCCTGTCTACCTCCCTGTCTACCTCCCTGCCTGTCTGCCTACCTCCCTGTCTGCCTCCCTGCCTGCCCGTCTGCCTCCCTGCCTCCCTGCCTACCGCCCTGTCTGCCTACCTATCTACCTCCCTGTCTGCCTACCTATCTACCTCCCTGTCTGCCTACCTATCTACCTCCATGTCTGCCTCCCTGCCTGCCCGTCTGCCTCCCTGCCTACCGCCCTGTCTGCCTACCTATCTATCTCCCTGTCTGCCTACCTATCTACCTCCCTGCCTACCTCCCTGTCTGCCTCCCTGCCTGTCTGCCTACCTCCCTGTCTGCCTACCTCTCTGTCTGCCTCCATGTCTGCCTACCTATCTCCCTCCCTGTCTGCCTCCCTGCCTACCTATCTACCTCCCTGTCTGCCTACCTATCTACCTCCCTGCCTACCTCCCTGTCTGCCTGTCTGCCTACCTGTCTGCCTACCTATCTACCTCCCTGTCTGCCTGCCTATCTACCTCCCTGTCTGCCTGTCTGCCGACCTGTCTGCCGACCTGTCTGCCTACCTATCTACCTCCCTGTCTGCCTCTCTGCCTGCCTACCTATCTATCTACCTCCCTGTCTGCCTCCCTGCCTGCCTGTCTGCCTACCTATCTACCTCTCTGCCTACCTCCCTGTCTGCCTACCTATCTACCTCCCTGCCTACCTCCCTGTCTGCCTACCTATCTACCTCCCTGTCTGCCTACCTATCTACCTCCCTGTCTGCCTTCCTGCCTGTCTGCCTACCTATCTACCTCCCTGTCTGCCTACCTATCTACCTCCCTGCCTACCTCCCTGTCTGCCTACCTATCTACCTCCCTGTCTGCCTCCCTGCCTGCCTGTCTGCTTCCCTGCCTGTCTGCCTACCTATCTACCTCCCTGTCTACCTACCTATCTACCTCCCTGCCTGCCTGTCTGCCTACCCATCTACCCCCCTTTCTGCCTCCCTGTCTGCCAGCGCATCATCAGAGCCTCTTCAGCCACCTCCTCAACAGGCCACTCTACTCCTCTGTCATCTTTATGCTGCTCACTGACTGGAGTGTTGGTTCAGCTGCACGTCTGCTTCTCCTCAGTATTACTCATGTCCTTTGCTTTCTTTTTTCTCTCTGTCTCTCCCCCCTCTCTCTCTCTCTCTCTCTCTCCCCTCTCCCTCTCTTTCTTTCCCCCTCTCTCCCTCTCCCTCTCTCCCTCTCTCTCTCTCTCCCTCTCTCCCTCTCTCTCTCCCTCTCTCTCTCTCTCCCCCTCTCTCCCTCTCTCTCTCTCTCCCTCTCTCCCTCTCTCTCTCTCTCTCTCTCTCTCCCCTCTCCCTCTCTCTCTCTCTCTCTCCCTCTCTCCCCTCTCCCTCTCTTTATTTCCCCCTCTCCCTCTCTCTCTCTCCTCTCTCCCTCTCTTTCTCCCTCTCCCTCTCTCTCTCCCTCTCTCCCTCTCCCTCTCTCTCTCCCTCTCTCTCTCGCTCCCCTCTCCCTCTCTCTCTCTATCGCTTTCTCTCTCTATCCTATCATCTATTGTCTCATCTGTAATATCACCTTGTGTTCATGGCCACATTCACATTCTCCACACACTGTACGCCTAATAAACTTAATGTACTGTACCCTCTGCCTGCTTCTAAATTTGTCTGCCATTATTTATAGAACATTGCATATATCACACTCTCTTTGCGCGTCTGCTTTTGTTTCACACACATGCATTGATGTATTCTATTCTGATTCATCTTTAGTGTTCCTGTATATTTCCCTTTTTATGTTCTGCTCTTGGATTTGTAGTACTTTTGCAGATTTCATGAGGGATACATGCACCAATGTTTCGGACTGAAATTATTTTTATTATTATTTTTAAACATACTCCTTAAACATCTCACAAGTACCTACGTTTGTCATTTCAATCTCTGTTTCATTTGAACAAGAACACCCTCTCAGGCTATATGTCCAAACATTGGGTGGTGGGGTGAAGGTCAAACATGAAAAGACCATACTCCTAACCCGTCCCCTTGTCTCTTCCTGCAGATTTAGACGAGTGTGCGAGTGAGTACAACGGCGGCTGTGTCCACGACTGCATCAACATCCCGGGGAACTACAGGTGCACATGCTATGACGGATTCCGCCTTGCACACGACGGACACAACTGCCTCGGTGAGTGCGTGTCAGCTGACGATCATCTTTATGACATTTAGAGACAGTTAGCAGACGCTCTTACACAGAGCAACTTAGAGTAGTGAGTGGCTACATTCACATACGGGTTCCCCATGGGAATCAAACCCACAACCCTGGCACCATGCTGTACCAACTGAGCTTACATCGGATCGGATCCATTCAGTCACTTTGTTTTGGATAGCCCAAGGAGAGAACTAAAGTACTGCCTACAGAAGGTCCCTGAGTAGGAAATGCCTGGTTTCCATTCAACTGCACATGTGCAAGTCCTAAACATTGAACTTGACATAATTCATGATGTTGCATTAATTAATCTTCCAGACTGGATGTCTATCATACTTCAGAAAAGGGCTTTTGGGGGAGGGATCATTTATTTATCAGGGCTAATGTGTTATGTTTAGACTACTTCTGGCAGACGTTTCCTGGTCCCTCATAGCAGGATGAAACTCTCACGCCTTCTGTTTTCCACATGCAAAACAAGCACCCTTTTTTTCAACAAGTCTGGGTCAAAAGAGTAAATTGATGAAGAGCTTGACCTTGGGTTCAGGGCTCTGAGTGAGCTGTCAGTGGACCATACTTTCTCATGGTTTAATATTACACCAGTGTGCCATTCATATTAGCCCCTTGGAGCACACATTCAACTTAAAAGGATACAAAATTAAGGGAAAGTAATTATGCTCTGCTGCTTAGCATAGCCACCCTCTCACCTCTCCCTTCTCCCCTTTCTCCCTTCTCACCTCTCTCCTCTCCCTTCTACCCTCTCTCCCTTCTCCCCTCTCTCCCTTCTCCCCCTCTCTCCCTTCTCCCCCTCTCTCCCTCCTCCCCTCTCTCCCTTCTCCCCCTCTCTCCCTTCTCCCCTCTCTCCTCTCCCTTCCCCCTCTCTCCCTTCTACCCTCTCTCCCTTCTCCCCCTCTCTCCCTTCTCCCCCTCTCTCCCTCCCCCCTCTCTCCCTTCTCCCCCTCTCTCCCTTCTCCCCTCTCTCCCTTCTCCCCCTCTCTCCCTTCTCCCCTCTCTCCCTTCTCCCCCTCTCTCCCTTCTCCCCCTCTCTCCCTCCTCCCCTCTCTCCCTTCTCCCCCTCTCTCCCTTCTCCCCTCTCTCCCTTCTCCCCCTCTCTCCCTCCTCCCCTCTCTCCCTTCTCCCCTCTCTCCCACAGTCTCTCTCGCCCTGCTCCAAAACCTCAAGTCGAACCTGGCTTCTCCTCAGACAGAAACATTTTATTTGAACATCATCAAACATGTGAACCTTTGATGTTGTTTGCTGCTGCGTGTTGACCATGAATGAGAATAGCAAGGGTGATATGATACAACTACTCATATTTCATAGACAGGTTATGGGTTGACAGATGTCTCTCTCTCTCTCTTCTGTCTGTGAGCCCTGTACTGTCTCTTTAGGTATTATTGTTGGTTTACAAAATGCTTCATTGGTGATAGCATAGAGTGATGTGTTGGTGGTGAATTAAATCACTCTGTTCTTTCTGACACGCTAACATGAACAGTAGATCAACTACAACTTTACTTATCAACACAGCAAACATGCCAAGGGCAGTCAACAACGACTCATATCTATTTCTCATGCCCTTACAGAACTAAAAGTAGCAAAGTGCCTCCGTTGACTGATAAACATGTACAGGCTTGAGGGGCCGTTGTCTGCCTCGCTTTGTTACACCAGTTTCTCTCTCTCTCTCTCTCTCTCTCTCTCTCTCACTCTCTCTCTCTCTCTCTCTCTCTCTCCTTCTCTCTCGCTCTTTCTCTCTCTCTCTCTTTCTCTCTTTCTCTCTCGCTCTCTCTTGCCTGACACACACACACACACACACACACAAGCGTGCACAACATGCATAGTCTGAAACAGGGTTATTTTCCAAGTCATTTAGCAGAGCCCATTTATTTGTGTGTGGATCAGTTGCTATGCTGTGGATGAGCTCTTGCCTTGCATGCAGGTGTGTAACTGGAGTATCTGTGGTTATGGGCCTGCTGCCTCTTCAGGCTTCCATCAATCTCTTAGATATACAGTGTCTTCAGAAAGTATTCATACCCCTTGACTTATTCCACATTGTCTTTTGTTACAGCCTGAATTCTAAATGTATTAAATGCATTTTTCTCTCTCTCTACACAAAATACCCCATAATGACAAAGTGATTTTTTGGGAGGGGATTCTTTGTGAATGTATTGAAAATTAAATCCAGAAATATCTCATTTAAGTATTCACACCAGTGTGTTGATACGTGTTAGAATCACCTTGGCCGTGATTACAGCTGTGAGTTTTTCTGGGTAAGTCTCTAAGAGCGTTGCACTCCTGGATTGTACAATATTTGCACGTTATTCTTGAAAAAAATCTTCAAGCTCTGTCAAGTTGGTTGTTGATCATTGCTAGACAGACATGTTCAAGTCTTGCCATAGATTTTCAAGACGATTTTAAGTCAAAACTGTAACTAGGCCACTTTTTATCCAAAGAAAAAAACTCCCTAGTTTTTGCCAGTGACAAGCATACCCATAACATGATGGAGTCACCACCATGCTTGAGAATATGAAGAATGGTACTCAGTGATGTGTTGTGTTGGATCTTCCCCAAACATAATGCTTTTTATTCAGAACATGAAGTTCATTTCTTTGCCATTTTTTTGCAGTTTGACCTTAGGGCCTTATTGCAAAAAGTATGTATATTTTGAAATAGTTTTATTCTGTCCAGGCTTCCTTCTTTTCACTCTGTTATTTAGGTTTTTATTGTGGAGTAACTACAAGTTAACCCCTCCTCATTTTTCTCCTGTCACAGCCATTAAACTCTGCAACTGTTTTGAAGTTACCATTGGCCTCAGGGTGAAATCTCTGAGCGGTTTCCTTCCTCTCCGGCAACTGAGTTATGATGGACGCCTGTATCTTTGTAGTGACTGGGTGAATTGATACACCATCCAAAGTGTAACTAATAACTGCTCCATGCTAAAAGGGATATTCAATATCCCCCCCCTTCTTTGCGAGGCATTGGAAAACTTCCCTGGTCTTTGTTGTAGGATCTGTGTTTGAAATTCACTGCTTGACTGGAGGACCTTAAAGACAATTGTATTTGTGGGGTACAGAGACGAGGTAGTCTTTCAAAAATCCTGTTAAACACTATTATTGCACACAGAGTAAGTCCACGCAACTTATTCTGTGACTTGTTAAGCAAACTTTTACTATTGAATTTATGTGGTATTGCATGTAGGCCAATGACACAAAATCTCAATCCATTTGAAATTCAGGCGAAAACACAACAAAATGTGTCAAAAGCTTGTCCTTGTATTTCTGCATTACACATGGTTTTATTGGTACTCTGCTGTAGCTAATCCCCCACCGAAAGTGAGTAACAAGTGGTTGAATCATCATTGAATCATTGAATCATTTTCCCTAACTTAGAGACAATGCAATAACACATTAAAGACAAGCTCCAGTACTTTGGCAACCAAGAAAGTATATATTTTTGAAACCTTCCCTCATACATGCTAATCTCTGACCAGAATTACGGTTTTAGCTCAAATTAGCCACAAAATCCCAAGTTTGAATAGATATTGTATGGTCACATACACCAGGTAGGTGCAGTGAAATATGTTGTTTTACAGGGTCAGCCATAGTAGAAGAGCACCCCCGGAGCAAATTAGGGTTAGGTGCCTTGCACCAGTACACCTCGACAGATTTTTCACCTTGTCAGCTCGGGTATTCGAACCAGCGACCTTTTGGTTACTGGCCAAACACTCAAACCGCTAAGCTACCTGCCCACATTACACATGGTTTTACTGGTAATATGCTGTAGCTTGTCCTCCAATCATTGTGAATACATGTGGACGAATCCTTATTGTATCATTTAATCATTTTACCTCCATTAGAGGCAATACAATAACACACGCAATTAAACATATTTTTATTTTTGTTGCACACGTTCAATGTTTAACAGAAGTAAAACATACATATTTAGCGATAAACTGTTTTGCTAAAATCTTTAGAGTAGGTAAAGCACGAACTAATTGGTGTTGAAAAGGTTCTATCTTTCGAGCGTCGCCTATTCTTTCCTAGCAGTTACCCTGCCTGGCTTTGTGGACTTGATGAGAGTTGGGAAGATTTGGGAAGAAAACTGTTTTATACATCCCCGCTCTGGAATTCTAAGTGATTATTTCTTACCACAGAAACATGAGATGAAGAGGCATTGTGGGGGTTTCATGTTCCCCCCTTAACTTCCTAAAGGTTTAAGTGCCGTTGGCCCCATTCGATAAGATTAGTTCTATTGGCCTGTAACTGGAGTGGCTGTGCAGATGAAGCTCAGAGGAGCTCAGACCTAATAGAGGCTCTGACTAGTGGGTTGGAGAGCAGACTGACACCTGGACAGTATCACTGTAATCAGTGAGTCACTCCCTCCTAGAACCACCTGATCCAATCCTCCAAAGTTCACACAGGGCCAAGACCCTTTCGCCCTTATAAGACATGAGGTTGATGATCCACCTGCTTGGGTGGCTTGGACTCCCTCATTCCTCTCTCACACGCCCCGGGCCGCTACTCTCCTCTCCTGTTGCCCTTTCTCACACGGCCCGGGCCTCTCCTGTTGCCCTTTCTCACACGGGCCGGGCCGCTACTCTCCTCTCCTGTTGCTCTTTCTCACACGCCCCTGGCCGCTACTCTCCTCTCCTGTTGCCCTTTCTCACACGGCCCGGGCCTCTCCTGTTGCCCTTTCTCACACGGCCCGGGCCGCTACTCTCCTCTCCTGTTGCCCTTTCTCACACGGCCCTGGCCCTAGCCAGCAGGGGGTGCTGTGTC